>NC_080783.1:41635674-41935674 GCF_028018385.1 Neofelis nebulosa | reverse complement strand
ATGAGATGTACTGCTCTGACAGCACAGAGCCTGCCTGGGATTCTCTCTCTCCCTCTCTCTGCCCCTCCCCTGTAGTGCACTCACTCTCTCTCTCTCTCTAAACAAGCAAACATTAAAAAAAAACACAAAAACCAAAATTCAGATATTTCCATCATATAGCATTATACTAAAATGGATACACAAAAGCTATTGTTAAAATACCGTCTAAAGTTGCAAATAGCTTCACCAAAATTAGATTTTCTGGTCTTTTTTTTATATTTGCACATTTGCAGGAGGAGTAAAAGAATGTGTGGATTAATTATTTTATTTAATCTTTTAAAAGTACTAAATTTGAAATACATATAAATTTGTCTTTATGATTTTAACTTAAGCTCATTTGTTGTTTTAGAAGACCTGATGTCTAGTTTACCTTGTTTGATAGGCATCAAATTATCTTATGTTCTTCGATAGGAATTATGTATTCTTCAGTTATTCTTAAGTTTCCCTTTCAAGCACACAATGATTCCTCAGTAAAAGTTGTTGACCTATAGCTCTACTATAAGGTATATATATTTGCAGAAATGGATTAATATATGTATATATATTATATTATACATTACATATATAATATATATTACAAGTACATATTAAAAATTATAAAATGCATTTAAATTGAAACATAAAAATAAAGTTGTAGAATCATTAAGAAATAAAGCTACTACAAAAATAATCACTTATAAACCCTTACTCCTATTTGTAATGTTTCCTCTACGCAGAACCAACTATTAAATATTTTATGGTAACACTAATTGCTAATATATTTTGTGTAAAGAAAAGATAACAGCATGTATTATGTATGTTGCTAAATTTTAGTGACATGTGCCCATGCAAATTATTTAATTAATATCATTTTTTAGTTTGGATATACAAATCAATGCATACATTTTACATGGATTAAGTTATTTTTAAATTTAAGAAGGCATTATGAACATAAAGATACTACTTGCAATTTTACAGGTAAATATTGATAAACATTTTATTATGTCATCCAGAAAACACTACCAGATGTATTATAACAGTAAGTAAAAACAGGAAAAAAAATCTACGTCTCCTAAGACTATAGAAACACTTAAAAAAACAGATGTTGAAAACAAGATTCTGAAAGGATGAATAAATGAGGTTGGGATATTAATAAGAGCTAATGATATGAACGTTAGTATCCAAAATGAATCATTAGAACATATTATATTTTGATTTGTTTAGCTATTCTGATCCACGGAATTAAATTTCCTCTTCATATTGAATTATTCTAATGATACATAGTACAAACATTTATTATGGCAAATGTTTAATTGTTAAATGTCATTGGCATTAGTTTCCAATTAATACTTTAATAAGCTTTATCTTTTTAACCAGACATTGGGTTAATGTTAAACTCATGTATAGTAGCTACAGTTTTCATTCAATTGTTCTTAAATTTTAAAAACCAGAAATATTCTGTGGAGCGGTAGAGAAGATGAAGTAGGACTATCCCGAGTTCACCTCATCCCATGGACACAGCAAGACAACAACCACATCTGTGCAATAACCCTGAAAATGACCTGAAGACTGGCATTGCATATCGTCCATATCTAGTCAGAGAGAGAAGGTCACAGGGAAAAGGGTGGGAGGGGGAGAGACATGGTTGGGAAGGAAATCCCCAGTGCAACTAACCACAGGCATGAGCGATATCACATGCGCAAGAAGCAAGAGGAACAAACTCCGCACCAGGCACCCCGGCACCCCGGTGGGAAGACAAGTGTCCATAATGTCTGCAGTTAAAAATTAGCAGGACTCAGCTCCAAGAACCTTAAAAATTACAAGGACTTCATTCCGGGAAAGCTAGAGGACAATAGGAAACCAAATTCCTGTTCTTAAAGAGCCAGTAAGCTAAATTACTCCATTCAAAACACAGCACAGAAAGAGCAGTTTGGCAAGCATCGGGGGTATATGTTAAGGACGTTTATCAACCAATCTTAGAATGTGTATAAGAACGTGTATAAGGTAGGGATCGGCAGGACATTGGCTCCAAAGACATAGGGTGACTGGGTAAAAATAAACAAGACTCATCTCTATGCTGCCGATAAGAGATTCACTGCAGACTTAAAAACACATACAGACAGTAGAGGGATGAAAAAAGATATTATACAAATAAAAGTGAACAAAAATCTAGAGTAGCAATATTTATACTGTAGCAAGAGACAAAGAAAGGTATTGTGGAATAATAAAAGGATCAATTCAACAAAAGGATATAACAGTTGTAAATATCTATGCACCCAATACTGGAGCACCTAAACCCATAAAGCAAATATTAATAGACATAAAGGGAGAAATGAACAGTAAACAATAGTAATGGACTTTAACAACCCACTAATAACAATGGACAGATTATCCAAATAAAAAATAAAGAAGGAAACATTGACTTTAAACAATTCTTTAGACCAACTAGACCTAAGAGATATATACAGAACATTGCATCCAAAAATAGCAGAATGCACATTCTTTACAAGTGCACATTGACCATTCTTCTGGATAGATTACATGTTAGGTCACAAAACAAGTCTCAAAATTAAGACTGAAATCGTATCAAGCATCTCTCTGGACTACAATGGTATGAAGTTAGAAATCAATTCCAAGAAAAAAATAATTGAAAAATAAATAAATAACACAAACACATGGGAGCTAAAAAATACATGCTCTGGGGCATCTGGCTGGCTCACTTGGAAGAATGTGCTTGGATCTTGGGGTTGTGAGTTCGAGCCCCACATTGGGTGTAGAGATTGCTTAAAGATAAAATCTTAAAAAACAAAATGAAACAAAAAAAGGCCAACAACAGCGACAACAATAAAAATTCTACTAAACAACCAGTTGGTCAACAAAGAAATTGAAGAGGAAATAAAAAAAAAATACATGGAAATGAATGAAAATGGAAACACAATGATTAAAAACTTTGGGGACACCGTGTAGGTAGTTTTAATAGGGTAAGTTTTAATGATACAGTATATCGAAAAAAAATCTCAACAACTTAATGTTACAAAGGAAGTAGAAAAAGAAGTAGAAAAGGAAGAACAAAGCCTTAAACTAGTAGACAGATGGAAATAATAAAGATTAGACAGAGCAGAAATAAATAAAACATGGACAAAAGATAAAAACCCTATAAGAAAAGATCAATGAAACTGAGTGGTTTTTTTTTTTCTTTCCTTCCTTTTCTTTTTGTTTCTTTTTTTTTGGGGGGGGGAAGTAATTAAAATTGATAAACCTCTAGTCACGTCACGCTCACCAAAAATTTATTTACAAATAACATATTTGTCAACAGAGTAATTCAAGAAGTCAAACAACAATAAAAACTTTAACAAATGACAGAGTTCAGTAATACAGACTAATTCATGATTTATATAGTCAGCTGTCAAAACAGTTCTAAAAAAGAGTTTGAAGACTAAATGAAAGTCCATTTCATTAAAGCGCAAATTCAGAATTTAATATGGTAAATAAGAGGTTTCAAATTGGTGACCAAGAGGTAAGTTAATCAAGAAACTTCATTGTACTAATACCCTAATATTTTCAAAAAAACTAGATCTCTGTTTCACAAAATATAAAAATTTTACTCTGCATGAATTATGGATTAAAATGCAAAATATATTAACATACAATATAGAAATATTATATTTTACATTATGTGGAAGAAGACTTAGCATAACGCCATATCCATAAACTATAAATGTAAAAAGAAATTCATGGTTACATAAAAATATAGGGGCGCCTGGATGGTTCAGTTTACTGAGCTTCTGATTCTTTATGTCTGCTCAGGTCATGATCCCAGGGTCATGGGATCGAACTCTATGTCAGGCTCTGAGCCGAGCATGGAGCCTGCCAATGATTCTCTCTCTCTCTCTCTCTCTCTCTCTCTCTCTCTCTCTCTCTCTGCCCCTTTCCCCTGCTTGCACACATGTTCTATCTCTCAAATAAAAAAAAAGTAAATAAATAAAACTTTTTATACGCGTCAACAAAGTAAAACTACAAATGTTGTGTGAGTAAAATATTTACCACTTTTAGTACCAATAGATGCCAAAATTCATTATTGTAGCAGGAATTTTCATTAATAAGTAACAAAATGATTATTAACATAAAAAAAGAAAGTGGACCCAAATGAAATAAGAAAAGGAGAGTAACAACTGACACCAAAGAATGCAAATAATTATAAGAACACATTATGAAAAATGATAAGCCAATAAATTAGACAAGCTAGAAGATATGGATTATTTCCTAGAAACTACAATCTTCCAAAACTGAATTAAGAAAAAATAGAGCAGGGGCGCCTGGGTGGCTCAGTTGGTTAAGCGTCAGACTTCAGCTCAGGTCATGATCTCACGGTTCCTGAGTTCCAGCCCCGCATCAGTTTCTGAGCTGACAGCTGGGAGACTGGAGCCTGCTTCGGATTCTGTGTCTCCCTTTCTCTCTGCCCCTCCCCCATTCATGCTCTGTCTCTCTCCATCTCTCAAAAACTGAATAAAAAGTTAAAAAAATTAAAAAAAAAGAAAAAAATAGAACATTTGAATAGATGGATTACTAGTAATGACATTGAGTTGGTAATTTAAAAATTCTCAATGAACAAAATCCAGGATCAAATGGCTTCACAGTTAAATTCTATCAAGCATTTCAAGGAAAGTTAGTAACTATTCTTTTCAAACTATTTAAAAAAAATAGAAGAGGATGTAAAAATTCCAAATTCATTCTATCCAGCATTAGCCTGAAATCAAAACCTCACAAAGACACTACTACATAAAAAGAAAACCACAGGACAATATGCCAATGAACATAGATGAAAGAATTCCCAATAAAAAATTAGCAAACTGAATTAAACAATGCATTATAAGTATCATTCACCATGATTAAGTGGGATTTATTCTAGGTATGCAAGGGTGGTTCAAAATTTGCAAATCAATATATCATATTAACAAGAGGAAGAATAAAAACCTTATGATCACTTCAATAGATAACCAAAAAAGATGACAAAATACAAAATCCATTCATGATAAAAACTCTTAACAAAGTAGATTTAGAGGAAATATACCTCAACATGATAAAAGACCATTTATGAAAAACGCAGAGCTAACATTACATCCAATGGCAAAGAACTGAAAGTTTTTCCTCTAAGATCAAGAACAAAACAAGGATGTCTACTCTCACCAGTCTTATTCAATGTAATACTGGAAGTCCTAGCTGCAACATTCACACAAGAACAAATAAATAAATTGCTTCTAATTTGTTAAGGAAGAAGTAGACTGTCGTCACTCTTTCTTTGTACATGACCTGGTAGTAAACATAGAAAGCCTGAAGATTTCAGCAAAAAACTATGCAATAAATGAATAAATGAATTCAGTAAATTTGCAGGAATTACAATATTAACATACATAAATCTGTTGTGTTTTGATTTGCTAATAAAGCATCAGAAAAAGGAATTAATCCCATTTCCAGTTGTACAAACACACACACACAAAGAGTAAAATACCTAGGGATAATTTTAAACAAAAAGATGAAAGACCCATATTCTGAAAACTATAAGATATTGATGAAAAGTGACGATGACACAAATAAATGGAAATATATACCATGATCACAGACTGGAAGAATTAATATTGCTAATTCATAGTTTCAACGCAATCCCTGTCAAAATACAAATAATACTTTTCACACATCGAGAAGAAATAATCCTAAAATTTTGTATGGAATTATAGAAGACCTGAATAGCCAAAGCAATCTTAAGAACGGAGCGGGAGGTATCATAATTCCTGATTTCAAGATATAATGCACAGTTGGGGCACCTGGGTGGCTTAGTCGGTTAAACGTCCGACTTCGGCTCAGGTCATGATCTCACAGTTTGTGAGTTCGAGCCCCACAATGGGTTCTCTGATGTCCGCACAGAGCCTGCTTCAGATCCTCTGTCCCCCTCTCATTCTGCCCCTTCCCCGCAATACTCGCTCGCTCTCTCTCAAAAAAATAAGTAAATAAATAAACATAAAATAAAAAGATATACTGCAGTATACTGTTGTAATCAAAATAGTATATTACTGGCACAAAACAGACACATAAATTAATGGAACAGGATAGAGAGTCAAAAAATAAATCCATGATTATATGGGTTTATTTGCCTCCAATAAAGGAACCAAGAATAAGCAATGGGATAAAGACAATCTCTTCAACAAACGGTGTTGGGAAAACTGAATAGCTACATGCAAAAGAATGAAACTGGACCACTTTATTACACCATACACAAACAGAAATTCAAAATGGATTAAAGGCCCAAATGTGAAATCATAAAATTCCTAAAAGAAAACCTAGACAGTAATCTCTTGCACATTGGCCTTAGCAACATATTTAAAGATATGTTTCCACAGGCAAGGTAAAACAAAAGCAAAAATAAACTATTGGGACTTTGCCAAAAGAAAAGCTTTTGTACAACAGAGGAAGCCATCAGCAAAATGAAAAGGCAATTTACTGAACGCGTGAAGATTCTTCAAATGATATATTCAATAAGGGGCTAATATCCATATAAAAAAACTTATAAAACTCAACATAAAAAAAAAGTAATCAGAATTTAAAAATGGGCAGAGGACCTGAATAGACATTTTTCTCAAGAAGACATAGAGAGGGCAAACGCACACATGAAAAGATACTCAACATCACTAATCATCAGAGAAATGCAAATCAAAACCCCTAGTTATATATAACCTCATATCAATGAAAATGGCTAGTACCAAAAATACAGGAAGTAACAACTTTTGGCTTGAATGAGGAGAAAAGGGTTTCCACACTGTTTATGAAAAGGTAAGTTGGTGCAACCAATGTGGAAAACAGTATGGCTGCCCCCCAAAAAAAATAATTAAAAATTAGAGGTATCATATGAACTGGTAATTCCACTTCTGGATGTTTATCCCAAGAAAATGAAAACCCTAATTTAATAAAATATATATGTCCCTATGTTTATTGCAACATTATTTACAATAACCAAGAAATGGAAGTAACCCAAGGGTCAACTGTAGATGAATGGAGAAATATATATTTATATATACATACATACACACACACATATATAAATATATACATAATATTAGTCTTCCATTGAATAGAATGAGATCTTGCCATTTGCAACATGGGTGGACCTAGAGGGTATTATGTTACGTGAAATAAGTCAGAGAAAGACAAATGTATGATTCACTTATATGTGCAATCTAAAAAACAAAGCAGATGAGGGCACCTGGGTGGCTCAGTTGATTAAGTGCCTGACTCTTGATTTCTGCTTGGTCATGATCTCGTGGTTGGTAAGATCAAGTCCTGTGTTGGGCTCTGCAATGATAGCGTGGTGCCTGCTTGGGATTCTCTTTCTCCCTTTTTCTTTCTCTCTTCCTGTCTCTCTCTTCTTCTCTTTCTCAAGATAAATAAATATTTAAAAAAAGATAAAACAAAGCAAATGAACGAACAAAAGCAGCCTTTTAAATACAGAACACAAACCTGTGTTTGCCAGAGAGAAGGTAGATGATTAAAGGGAGAAACAGGTGACGGGGATTAAGATGTATAAACTTGCTCTAAAGTAATATTGTCGCAAAGATAAATATATAGCATAGAGAATATAGGCAATAATGTAATAATATTCTATAGTAACTAATTATGACATACTTGAGTAATACACAAAGTTGTCGAATCATTATGTTGTGTACCTGAATGTAATATAACATTGCATGTCAACTATGCTTCAGTAAAAAAAAAAAAAAAAGTGCTATTCTCTATTTTCAAATATATTGCAGACAAATTTGATTTTGTGAAGAAGCATTTATTTAAGCTTAGCCCTTGTTTGTGTCAGCGACATCTTCACTTACCAATGTTGTCTTCATAGTTTTATACCTACAGAGTGATTCACCATATAAACCTAAGTATTATATCGAACACTATAGTAAGGGTCAGTGTAAATCTAAGTGATTTTCTGCAATGATACAGCTCATTTTTAGGACACTGTTTGGCCAAGGGGCACTGTATGTGTCTTCATATAATAAAGTTGTGCCTCTCCTAGTCAATTATTTTGCTAGAAAATTAGAATCAGCCAGCGAAAGAATGCTCTCTCAGGACCCATCCAGGGAGGAAACTACTGATGAGCGTTGCTCAATTTTCTGTTACACTTCTTATTTTCAAAATCGGAACAGAGGAAATGAACTTATTAAAGGTTATTAAATATCTTTCTACAAGGGCCCGAGAGGCTCTGAAGCCGCTCCCTCAGGAGCCACACCCAAGCACCCCTCAGGGGCTGTCCTAAGAGACAACTTGTCTGAGAACACCAGAAGTGCCCCCAGTGCTGCACCCGAAGAAACGTTCATCTCAGCTCTGGTGCTGCACTGGCCAGAAGACTGATGCCCTTCGCGCAGCCTGCTCTTCATTTTGTTCCTTTTTGAAGTTTCAGACAAATGGTCCGACTGACTGATGCTGCGCTCCGTAGACGTAAGGTAGTCTGGCAAATGAACTGTTCTGGTTTCTACCATTGGATGGTAAAACCCCCAACAGGGAGGGAGTTGATATGGGGTTCAGTAACTCCAAATGATCACAGTTCCTAAGTGAGTAATCACAACTGTGAGATAGATGCAAAGTGGTGTGTGTGTGTGTGTGTGTGTGTGTGTGTGTGTGTGTGTGTATGGGGGTAGGGGTGGAGGATAGGTCATTATGGTAGATTTTGGCATATGGTAGACAAAGGGTCTCTTGGAGGACCTAGCCAGTTTGGAAGTGATCCCAGAGCAAACTTTAAAGACATGGACAGTTTACCACTTACCTAGCAAACTTCCCAGAGAAATGCTGGCATTTAGCAGGAAAAAGAAAACAAAAAAGATGAACAACCAGGCATAGTGATCTGACATTTAAAAGTGTGCAGAAGGCTACGGGTAGTTGTCAGCTTCTCAGAGGTATGATAGAATATAAACACTGGAGTTATTAAATGTTTCAACGTGTTGACTCTAAATCCTCAGGAGCTAAAGGAGTAACTAATATTATATTATTTAGGAATCTCAATCATTTGTTTTAGTATTAATATTGGTATTAAATGGCATTTTTCTCATATTAATCACGTTAAACAAAATTAATGTAAACATGGCACTCATTAATATTCATAGGTCAGGTCTATCATGTATAATTACTATCCCTTAGGATACTTTTTCACTTATTAAAAAGTATTTTTATATCCCCTTTTTGTGATCCCAGCTTTAAAGTTCTGTTCTCCTTGCTTCTTGAACCTATTCCTCACAACGTTCTCTATCTCGAAAAGGGGATATCTATTCTGATTTTCACTTCAAGACAGAAAACCTTTCCGACCTCCATTACCAGTCTCCAATTTTTGATTTTGCAGCTCATCTCTTTCGAGAAGCAAGTTCACTACATCACACAAGAAGATGACTCCTTTGTGTTTACTCATCATGAAATTAGTCTGGTTGATGTCTTGGCTATTTACATGCTTGAATACTCAAATATCTATTTTAAGTAGAATTCTTTTATAGAGAAATGCCAATGAACAATGTCGTGTACAGAATTAAGCCAAATTACCTAATTTTTTCAGGCAATTGTAGTTATTAGTGTATTACTCGCAACAAGATCCTTACAGCCGCCTTTCATATAGTAAGAATTTTGGAACTTGGATCACTTCACAAAGATACTTCACTTTTTGAATAGGTAAAGTTTTGTCTTTGATGTGTAACTAATGTGTCTGAAAGGCACTTCTAAAAAGGATCTTTAACCAACTCAGGGCACCTGATTTTTCTTAGCGGAGCAATAATGGTATGTTCAAGTTTCAAAAGGCTGTTAAATGTAATTTGGAGGGAGAAAAGTTCCAAATTTCCTGACTTATTTAAATAACTAAAAACAAAAAGGCTATATTGAGTCACATGCAAATGAATAAAATAGGTCACCTCAACCCTTTAAAAGTAGTCTGTCATTTTGTTGAAGGGGACATTGTACCTAAAAAACACAAGAGATGCTAAAAATGCTCATTTACTGTTTCAACAAAGATCTTTCCCACAACACCTGCTCATCTTAATTTTCTCTTTTCTATTCATTATCTCATCACTCTCTCCTTCTCCCCCACATTTATTCTCATTTTATTTCTTAATATTCCTCAGACCTTTCTCTGGCAGATTAATTTGCAAATGTAAAATGCTCTGTCATGGTTCTTTGTGACTGTCCTGATCATAGAATAAAACCATGAATGGAAGGAGGATTATAGGTACACATACACAACCTGGACAGAATTGTATACCACCTGCTACATACATAGATTAGGGATTAAACATTTGGTGTTCATCATTCTATCTTAAGTACTTAATCAGTTATATGTACATTTCATACTTGTGTACTGTTTATTTCTCTTTTTTTTTTTAACGTTTTTTATTTATTTTTGGGACAGAGAGAGACAGAGCATGAACGGGGGAGGGGCAGAGAGAGAGGGAGACACAGAATCGGAAACAGGCTCCAGGCTCCGAGCCATCAGCCCAGAGCCTGACGCGGGGCTCGAACTCACAGACGGCGAGATCGTGACCTGGCTGAAGTCGGCCGCTCAACCGACTGCGCTACCCAGGCGCCCTGTACTGTTTATTTCATACCATTATTTCCTACCACTTCTTTACCTAGTATCAGCAAATATGAATGGTTTGTAAAGATTCATGTTGTTATTACCAATTCCTAATTTCAATTTTATACATTTCCAATTATGTTAAGCACAAGTTTTCAAAACTTTAAGTGTTACCTGAAGCCAGTCATGTAAGAATTATTTAACTTCATTGAAATTCACACAGATTGCTCAGAATACTTATTTTTGGTACGAATGTAGTTTTATTTTGATAGTGTCCCTTACTGGATTTATAATGGCATGAAAATGATCAATACATTCCTTTATACATAATACTGTGAATAAACTTAATAGTTTTTAAAGATATATATGCCAGAAGCAACAAGGATATACAAAGTTAATAAAAATTTGCCTTTTCTCAGTACGTGTTTATGACTATTCAATCAACCATAGAATTCTAGGTGCCTTAAGGCACAGGTTATCAAAACCTGCCTGATCCTCAGAAACATCTGGATTGGATTTTGTCTTATTTATTGGCAATTATATGGTTGCACTCTCCACAATGGATTTTGGATGCAAAAATCCCTCTTGATTTTTACTTTCCCAGAAGATTTTAATTACCAAGGAAACTCAGTAATTCCTGCACGACAGTGCTGTTTTACCCCTCGCTTCTCATTCTTCTGACTTGCCAGATTCTTTCTTTCTTGCCGCCTATGTGCTGTTACAGTGGAGAATCTTTGTAGGTACATGCTGCCATTTTCACTCTTCAATCTCATCTTCTTTCACTTTGCTGGCTCCTCATTTTGATCGTGTTCTTATTCTCTGAGTATGCTCTGGGGTGGATACTTCTGGCCAACCATTGCTTTCTAGTCTGTCTATACAGGCCTCGAAATTGGATGTTTATCTCACAACCAAGAATCAGTGTACTCTAAGGGAGAATTTTAAAATTTTTATCCTAATTATCTGTTGTTAAAAAAAAAAAAACTTTAAATGTGTAAGTTTTTAGGGACTAAATTGTGTCCGTCAAAATTCATAAATAGAAGTCCTAACTCCAAATGAGACCGTATTTGGAGATACAACCTTTAAGGTGATTAAGATTAAATAGTCATAAGTTTGGGACTCTAATCCAATATGGCTGATGTCCTTATAAGAAGACTAAGAGACCTGAAACCTCTCTTTTTACTATTTGAGGACAAAGCAAGAAGGTGGTCATTTGCAAGCCAAGAAGAGATTCCTCCTCAGAAACGGAATTGGCCAGAAGCTTATTTTGAACTTCTCAGCCTCTAGAATTAAAAAAAAATATATTTTTGTTGCTTAAACCATCCAATCTGTGGTATTTTGTTATGACAGCCTTAGCAGACTAAAACATAGTAATATATGCAATCCTCTGATACAGAAATTCTCTAATTAGAATTGGTATGATCTTGGGAAGATTATTAATTTTACTTCTAAAATCAACTTTACAGTCAATGCCACATATTTGGTTACAATATAATGCCTTTATTTGGGAGGAATCAGGAAGATTATAGGGTATCTCATCAGCATGCACTCTATATACAATTGTCTCTGTACTAACTGAGGTAAAAAAAGTGACAATGCTGGGCTATAGTTCTATAGATATAATTTAAATATATTTTGTATTTATTAATACATATGCAATTAAAGACAATATCTCTGTCATTATTTAATGTTCATCCATTTATTCTTTAAACATATTTATGGAACATTTAAATATTTGCTTATTACTATACATTGAACATACCAAAACAAATCAAGCAGTAGTCTGTGACCTCAACAAGTACAAATTCTATTGAATAATATCCAAACAAGTGAGGGGAGGTATAGACACAGCAATCATGTGAGTACATGGATGAAACCCTGAACCCAGAGTAGGTTTAACAGAGAGGGAAATAAGAAAAAATAAACAAAGAACTATTCGCCATCCAATAAGAGATTGTAAGGCAATGATAAAGTAATTCGTGCAAAACAGTAGGAGAGAGAAGCAACAGTACAGCTATGTACTAGAATTTGCAAGGTCAGGGCAAGAAAATGAAAGGGAAAGGGAAAAATACAAACGTATCAGAACCAAATAGTCAATAATTGTCCGTAATATGCAAGAAGTCAATTGGGAATCTTTGAAAAGTTTTAAGCCATTAGATTATTAGATTTACACGTCATGCTATTTACTGCAATCACAGTAGAAAATAGATAGCACTGGAATAATGCTGGAGGGAAAGGAGTCTCTCTTGGACCCATTGTAATAGGATGGGTGAAAATTAGGGCTTTATATACAAGATTAACAGAGAGGATAATAATAGTTCATATGTGGTTATGGAACAGATAAAATGTAATAACAAATTAGAAGTGTAACCTATGGAAAAAAGGATAGTCAATGACTAAGTAACTCAGTTGCGTTTTTTTCCACAACAGAAGAAAAGAGAATTGCATGTGATCAGTAATTAATGTTTTGCACTCTTATAATATTTGAGATTTTTGATTGACATTTCATCAATATAGTATTAGAGTCTAACACAGGATATAAAAAAGTCCAATATGGTAGGACTTTTCTTTCATGACATCTTCTTCATGAAATCCTGTCACTTCCTGTGGTAGGTGGAATGGGCCTTTCCCAAGAGGTCCATAACCTAATCCTCTGGAATACTTCATTTTTCATGGCAAAAGAGCCCTTGTGGATAGAATTAAGGTTAAGGGACCAGGAAATGAAGATATCATCCTTTATTGTCTGGGTGGGCCCAATATAATCACATGAGTCCCTGAAAGTACAGGATCTTTTCCAGCTAAGTTAGAGAGAGATGTAAGGATAGAAGAAGAGCAAGACAGACATGGTACTGTTGGCTTCTGATGATGGAGGAAGAAGTCAGAGTCCAAAAACGCAGTTCCTCTAGGACCTGGAAAATCCAAGGAGAAAGATTCTCCCCCAAAATACACATAGCCTTGAACATCTTGAATTTCGCTTGATAGGTCCTATGTCAGGACCTCTGACCTACAGAACAGTAAGATACCAAATTTGTGTTGAGTTTCTAAAGATGTAGTAATTTACTCAACAGATATTGGAAACTATTGCAGATGTTTTTTAAAATTTTTTTAACATTTATTTATTTTTGAGACAGAGAGAGAGAATGAACAGGGGAGGGTCAGAGAAAGAGGGAGACACAGAATCTGAAACAGGCCCCAGGCTCTGAGCTGTCAGCACAGAGCCCAATGCGGGACTCGAACCCATGGACCGAGAGATCATGACCTGAGCCGAAGTCGGACTCTTAACCGACTGAGCCACACAGGCGCCCCCATTACAGATTTTCAAACCAACAGTGGTGTGCTACTATTGCAAAGGCTGAAAACTGTACAAATGGGTGTGGAGTGAAGCACTGAGAAGAAAGTAAAAGAATTTTGAGGAGCATGATTAAAAAACAAAGAAACAAATTAACTAACAACAACACCACCACCAAAACTTCTACTGCCTTGAATAGAAGTATGATTTTTAAAAACTCTTCTCCTGAACACTCAGAAAGAAGTGGGGAACTTAGCAGAGGAAACCTAAATTGCCTTAGAGAATACATCAATCATTGTAAACAGTCTATTAGTAGAAACCTGGACCCTAAGGACGTTGTGATGAAGGTTCAGAAGGAAATGGAAAGATTGTGTTTTACTACCTTTCTTATAATAGAAAATTTAGCAGAGTGTATCCTGTAGTTAAAAGGGCAGCAGAGATTATAAGGGATGAACTTGGGTATATAGCTTAGGAAATGTCCAAGGAAGGTATTGACGGCCTTGTTTCTTCTTGTTGCTTATAGTAAGATAGGTGAGGAAAGAGATAAAGTATTGGAAGAACTGTTAAACAAAAAGGAAATAAAACTAGATAATTTAGGAAATTATCAGCCTATCTGGATTGCAAAACATGCTAAAATTAAGAAACTGACCAACAGGAAAGCATGCTCTAGAGAAAAAGCCAAGATTATGATTATACTACCCGCTGCTAATAGCTGGAACAACAACAACAACAACAACAACAACAAATTTCGGAGTATACAGTCACAGCAAAACAAGAAATTAAGGAAGACACAAACAGATCTCTTCTATCAAACCAGACAAAATCTAGGAAGCTTAAGAGATCTACCTTTCAATCTCCCTTGGGGGCCCCCCTTTTCTAAATGAGTGATTCCCAAAGGCTTTCCTTATCCTCTAGTGTCTTCACTTTAATGGTTCTAGAAGTTTTCATCCAAATTCATGGCTTCGACTGCCACTCGTATACTAGAACTAAGGGCTCTAGATACCTATATTCTGGGCTCTATTCATCTTCACTTGAATTTCTGAAATGAACTATGAATCAAAATAGATTTTATGCCTTTTTTCCTTTCAAACTCCAAAATTATTCAATAAAATAAAATATTTCTAAAGCACCAACACTTTAAATTGATTTCAGATGGCTCCCACTGCCTTTCGTCTCTCCTGACAGTCTGACAAAGTTTCCTTTTTTCTTTAACACAAAATAAATGACCATGTATAAATAATTTATATTCACACTAGAAGCTCATTTGTTAGGCAAAACTATGATTGAGAAATAGCCTTACTAAAAAATTCCTTGATTCTCAGTACATTAAACAAACACTAACAGGGTTTGAAGAAACCCACTCTGGACATAATTATCAAGCTTGATGTCCTGCCATTTTCCCACATTTGTTTCTTAGTCACATTGTGCCATATTTTAGTTCTACAAATGTGTATATCGAATTTCTTGACTTTTGTTCCTGTTAAACTTTATATTTCTCTTCCCCCTCCTTTAAATAAATTCCTTGCCCTTACCCCTTTCACTTCTCAGAGGCAACAATCTCTAAACTCTTTAGTTTTTTAAGCAAAGATTTCTAAGTATAGCTGTCTTATAATCACACACCTAGAGGAGCAACCACTTCATCATCTGATTTCTTTTCCTTTTGAAACCATGATGTGTAGAGACATTTTTTGTTTCTAAGGAAAACCAGAAGGAACTCAATCCCAGCCCTATCAGATCAAAACTACTATTACGACCACCGGTGCCCTTATTAGATTCTCCTCAAAGTCTTCAATAGTGGAAAAAAAGGGGTGTCAATAAAGCACAAGGTCCTAATCTAACCATTTTATCAGTTTTTGTGTGAATCTACATTCAGTATTTTCATTATTGTGACTATGCAAATGCTGACAGCTGACCAACTAAGGGAATATAATTTTTAATTTACTAGTTTTTGTTGAAATTAACAATTGCATTATTTTTTTTAATTTAAATTCCAGTTAATTCACATACAGTAATATTAGTTACAGGTGTAACATATAGGGATTCAACACTTCCTTTCAACACTCAGGGATCATCATAACATATGTCCTGCTTAATCTCTTCATCTATTTAACCCATCTCTCCACTCACCTCCACTCTGGTAACCATCAGTTTATTCTTTATAGTTGAATCTGTTTCTTGGTTTGCCTCTAAAATGGCTCTTTAAAATTTTTATTTAAATTTATTTATTTTGAGAAAGAGAGAGAGAGAGAGAGTGAGAGTGAGTGAGAGAGAGAAAGAGAGAGTGTCAGGGCAGGGGGGGGGCAGACAGTGAGGGAGAAAGAGAATCCCAAGCAGGCTCCAAGCTGTCAGGGCAGAGCTCAATGCAGGGCTCAAACTCACAAACTGAGAGAACATGACCTGAGCCTAAATCAAGAATCAGATGCTTAACTGACTAAACATCCCAGGTGCCCCTAAAATTGCTTTTCTAATGTCAATACTTAATTATTCCCTGATATATAAGACACAATTTAATAAAATTTTCATATAATTAACCTTAACAGGGAATCTCTGATTCCCACCACTATGTCTCCCTATCCTTCCACTGCTCTGCTCTCACTCCAAGAACTCCGACACTCTGTCTTTTGGCTTAAGTCTTGACTGCTTCTTTTCTCAAGTGATTTCTTTTACAAAGGTATTATTTTCCTATGCTTTCTACATATAGCATATAAAACATGGTAGATGTTAATTCTCCAGTATGGTAGATTCAAATTCTCTTTTGTTAAGATGAGTAAGATTTCATATATTCACATATGTAACTGAAGATGGCACAATAGACCCTGGATGGCAAAGAAACATTTATAAATAGTAATTCCAATTTATTATGCTTAGAATTACTATATTTAATGTTTATTTATTTTTGAGAGAGAGAGAGAGAGAATGCGTGAGACTGGCAGAGTGCTAGGAGACAAAGGATCCAAAGTGGGTTCCGTGCCGACAGCAGAGAACCTGATGTGGAGCTCAAATTCAAGAACCACAAGGTCATGACCTGAGCTGAAGTTGAAAGCTTAACTGACTGAGCCACCTAGATGCCCCTGGAATTACTATTTTTAAATAGGCAAAACTAAATGCAGTCTCCCATATGGCCCATCTTTTCTGAGTGTAGGATTAGACTTTGATGTCTGTGGAAAACACTGGCTTTCAAGTAAAACATGGAAGGAAATCATCCTTATCTTTTTCAGGTGAAAACTCAAATTGGCTGGGCACCTGGGTGACTCAGTCAGTTAAGGGTCCAACTTTGGCTCAGGCCATGGTGTCACTGTCCATGAGTTCGAGAGACTCACGCTCTGTCTCTCTCAAAAATAAATTAAAAACATTAAAAATTTAAAAAAAAAGAAGTTGAATTTGCACCATTTTTTATCAGACTCTCCTTGAGTCCTTCAATGTTTGAGGAGGGACAATGATAACTGAAGTCTTAAGTGGCTAGATCCATTTAGAAGGCAGAAGATGGGGGTTGTAGTAGTACTTAAAAAAAAAAAAAAATCAGGCTGGAATTTCCAGAACAAAGAGTATGGCCTTTTGGAAATCAAAATACAATGCAACAAGGACAAAGTGTGAATCTGAGGAGAGAAAGAGAGATTTAAGATATTAAGAAAGATCAATATGGTAAACCCTTTATTTAAAGTTCTAAGTATGTGTTATGTTGAATTTTGCCCCCACCCCCACAAAGGTAAGACGTCTTAACCCTCAGTACCTTAGAATGTCACCACATTGTACAGAGTATGTACAGAGATAATGAAGTTAAAATCAGATCATTAGGGTGGGCCCTGACATACATGACCCATATTCTTAGAGAAAGGAGAAATTTGGCTGTAGAATCAAACAGGAACAGAGGGAAGACTCTTTAAAGCGACTGAGAGAATGTCATGTAAAGGCAGATTGAGTGCTGTATCTACAAGCCAAAGGATGCCAAATAATGTTATAAAACCACTGGAAGTTAGCAGAGACATAGTACTGATTCTTTCTTCTCCACAGTCCTCAGAGGTAACAAACCCTAAAGAGCTTGATTTTGGACCCCTAGCCTCTAAAACTCTGAGACAATTATTATTTTAAGTCACCCAACTTGTGAGTTGTGTTTTACCAGCCCTAGGAAATAAGTCTACGATGTATTCCTTCATTTTGTATATTAAATAAGAATCTCTATTCTTGAAGTTTAACTGATTCCTCTATATCTGCAGTCCACTTCAGGTGAGATCACTTTTAAACATCTTTCTAGATTTTTCTGATAGAGTTTTTTTAATTTTAATATAATTTTCTTCAGTCATTAATTTTAGAAAGTTTATGAATTTGGGCTATAGAAAGTGTATAATTAGCATACAATGCTCTTTATTTCTCCCCAAAGTTTGTTTTACACATTATTATATTCATTTTAAAGTGAATTACCTTGTAAGCTTTTTGTTCTGGTAACTTCAGGCAGTTTCAGCATATATCAATATTCTTACCTTTTCTTCTACCACTCTTCCACATGTCATTTTGTTTCCTTTTTCTGTTAGCTATACATTTATTTTACATTGTGAAGACTAATATTACTTATGTTGTAACACAATCTTCTTGGTTTTTTATTTATTGCAATAAAAGTTATAATATATACATCATGTTAATGTCATTACTATTGTCATTTTGGGACTGAAAAATATGGTAGGAATATCACACTTATTTTTCTTGGCTTCAGTGATTTGATAGTTCTGCTACTTAGAAGAAGAAGAGGGGCTCCAGCATCAATGTTAAATGGGTTCAGGAAATAATATCAATTACAAAATGATATACCAAAATTCTTGTGTGTGTACACACACACACACACACACACACACACAGACACACCTCCTTCCCAAAAAGAAAAACAAAACAGTTCAGAGGGAAAACACATTACAAAAACTACATACAACATATAAATAGCCATGTGTCCAAAACCACAACCTTGACAAACAACTGGCCATAAACACAGCAGTGCATTCATCAGTCCCAATCCCCTTATCTGTACTGGAGCGCCTGACTGGAAAGGTATCTTTTATAAGAACGGTAATACCATTCATGAGAGTTCCACCGTCTCATAGCCTAACCACTTCCCAAAGAACCTACCTTCCAATAATTCATTGGGTTTTAGATTTCAACATGATAAATTTTGGGAAACACAAATATTCAGTCTGTAGCATATATTTAAAAATAATACATTTGCTTTTTGGTGTCTAAATCATTTTATAGAGGCATTTAATCACATGAGTCAGCTACTCATACATTTATCTCTCACATACATTAAAAACAATAACCAGCAAGATTTTCTGAAAGAAGGCCAGGATTGTAAAACTCAGAATTTAATATCATTTCTTTACTGAAAGTATTCACTTAAATAGAATAACTGCTGCTTTCTTCCATCTCTCATTTTCAAGTAATTTCTACATTAAAAACCTACACCTTACAGATGGATATAGCTAAAAAGACAAAGCTCATTCATTAATGTGTTGATTTTTACAGTAATTGCTTATCAAAGTCATGTGCCAATTATTGTTTACCACTGCAAATGCAGAAGAGAACAATTAAATGTCCTGCCTTCGTGAAAGTCACAGTTTAGCAGTGTAGGACATTAAATGAACAATAATAAACGTGATAGTTGCAAGAAAATTATAGTTCCCAATAGTATCTAAGTTCAATGTAGGGGCAAGCACGAGGGTGGAGGTTAGGAAAGCTGTCGTTGAGGAACTGATCTTAAACTCAGAGATGAAATACACAATTGTGAGTAACCTTGATGAATTAAAATGGTGGACTCTATGTGAACATGGAACTTGTAGTCATTCTCACAGCACATTCCAACAAACCATGAAACAGAGGGAAGACAATATTTTTGTTGGTGTGATTGCCCTATTAAAATAAGCTTGCTTCATTATAAATGATAATCTACATTGAGGGAATCCCTGTCGTTCTCATTTGCACAGTGAATAGGTGAAAAGACTACAAAACCAGGTAAAAGTTGCTGGGCAGTCCTTCTGTACATCAGTGCTGACTAAAATAGAGACACGTAAGACCCCGAAAAAGCAAAATTTGGCAGACTGTGTTGAAATTGTGATCTCATCTACAGAAATTATGGGTACTGCCTTTTTCACTCTTCAAAATAATGAAAGTGATTAACTGACAGAAAATATATACTTTGTATGGTAGGATTTTATTGAAATTAGACTAGAGACAAATGGACTTACTCTGCTAGGAACCTAATTAGGAAATAAACTCAGAGAAATTCAGAGACTGTAGATAGATTTATACTTTTGAAAATGCCACTCTCCCCAAATAAAATTATTATATTGTCTTACTAGGAAAATATAATCTTTACATAAAGCCTATGTGACATTTCCCAGAAATCAGAAGGAATAAACCAGTTGTTAAGCTACAAGAGGGGGCTTGAGAATTTGCTAGGGAAGGTTGAAAATGAAACTAGTCAATTGTAAAAGTGACTTGGCAAATAACTTTAGAATTATACCTTCACTGTAAAAGTGAAATTGATGTCCCAAATTCCATGCAACACATCTGACAAAGAAACAAACAAAATGACCCACTAAGAATAAAGGAAAGACAATCTGCAATGGTTTTATCAGTTAAGATCTTTCACAACTGAATTTTAAATTTTTTAAGTCACAATGGGTGCCCCTGGAACTCAGTTTCCCCATTACCTATAGCCATTGCACATTCATCAAAACCAAGTAATTGACATTGATGTTACTATTAAGTAAATTCCAGCTTTTATTTGGATTTCAATTTTCCATTAGGTCACTTTTCCCTTCCAGAGTCCTACCCATGTTATCAAACATTCCCTTGTCCAGTCTCCTCTGGTCTGTGACAGTCTCTGTCTTTCCTTGTTTTTCATCATCTTAACAGTCTTGAGTACTGGATAGGTGTTCTGTACAATGTCTTTCAATCTACATTTGTTGGTGGCTTTTCTCATGTTCAAATTGAGGTTATGGGTTTTGGATGAAAAAAAAAAAACAAACAGAGGGAAGAGCCCTTCTTTTACTACCATATCAAGGCAAAGTATCTCCATAACGTCATTGGTGATATTAACCTTTGTCTCTTAGTCAAGGTGGTACAGGAACTGACCAAGGCACTTTGGAAAAATAGTGTTTTGATTACATGATGTGAGGATCAAGGAAAGGTAACTATAAACAAACACTGTACTCTAGTTACATTTCTCAAGGGCATGTGGTTAACAATTCTGAAAATACTTTATCAGTTTATTGGGATTGAACAAATAAGTGAAAGGTAGGAGTCAGATTCCTTACGGTCACAGATGAAGCTAAAGATAACTAAGAATGGAGGATTCAAATGAAACTTTGGGGGATGGATTAGAATCAGTGACCTTGTTATAAACCAATATACCTAACGGCATCCCACAAATTCTGGTATCATAATTTTTATATAATTAAAATACTAATATCTTTCTTGATTTATTATCTGCCCCAGGGGTTAATTACAAGTGTTTGTTTTAGTTCTAAACTTTGGGAGATTTTCCAAAGTTTATTATTGATTTCTAGTTTAGTTTCGATGGGGCTAGAGAACATACTTTAAAATTATTAAAGTTTGTTGTGTGTCCCAAAATACATTCCATCTTGAACAATGTTCCAAGTGCACATGAAAAAAGTTATATTTTGGTGTTCTTGCTTCATAAAAATGTTAATGAAGACAAGTTGGTTGATAATGTTCTATTCTTCTTACCAATTTTTGAAAGATGTACGTTAAAATAGCTGTCCATATTTGGGGATTTGACTATCTCAGAAGTTATAACAGTGTTAATTCTGAAACTCTTATTATGTTCATAAACTTCCAAATTTTAATGTCCTCTGGATAAATGGAGCCCATTATTATCATGAAAAAATGGATTTAAAAAAAACAACATCCTGGTATGGTCTTTGATCTGAAATCTACACTATCTGGTATTTAGTTATTCCAACTCTTCTTTCAGTAGTGTTAGAATGATAGACTTTTTCTCCCCTTCCTTTAAACCATATATGTATTTGATTGAAAAATGCCTGTGCTCTATGCAGCACGTAGTTAAGTGTTGCCTTTCATTCTAAAAATCTGATTTGTAAATGAGGGTATTTAGATCATCTACACGTAATGAGATTATTGATACGGTTAGGTTTATATCTAGCATCTTAGTATTTGGTTCATACTTGCCTCTGCTCTTCTTTCCTTTTCAGGGTTCTGCCTTCTTTTTGTTTTTTAAAAAAATTATATTCAATTTCATTTTTAACTAATTAGCTATATCTCGCTTTATTTTAGTGCTTCATTTGGGGGTCAGAGTATATAACTTTACCTTATTAAGGTGTACTTTGAAGGATGTTATACTGCTCTATGAATAGTAAACGAATCTTTAAAATGTATATTTCCACTTCCCTGTTCCCAAGCTCGATGCTATTAAAGTAAATGTCAAACATTTTTATTATATTGTTTCTACAGACCGCAAAACACATGGCTATTTTTCTCTACTTAAACTCAATTATATTTTAAATAGATTTTAATAAAATAATCTTCCATTTGTACTCATCATTTCTAATGCTAGACAAATAGAAGAGGAAAAATGTAGACAGATGGATCAAATATGTGAATGGAATGGATCTTTCAAAAATAGGATCACACACATATAAGCAACTAATCTTGCCCGAGGGAAAAGGTACTTTATTGAAGGTTTTTTTTGTTTTGTTTTGTTTTTTGTTTTTTGTTTTTAAAACAAGGGCCATGACTCTTCCAAACAGAGAAATAGAAAAGAAAAGCTTTAATCCATACCTATACCATATAGCTTTAAAACGTGTATTGAAAATAATGTAAATCCGAAATTCCTAAAACTTCCAGAAGGAAGCAAGACAATCTTCGTGATTAGTGAGGCAGATTTCTTAGATATGTCACCAGAATTATGATCCATAAAAGAAGAAACTGACATTTTGGACTTAAAAAAATAAGTCTTCCCTTTCCAACCTTGATAAGAGAACAGGAAGACAAAACACTTACTAGGAAATAATATTTGAAACCCCTATTTCATAAAGACATATTCAAAATATGTAAAAGTTTTCAATATTCAGTAATTAAAAAAAACACACTAATACACTAAGTAAAAAAATGGACAGAATATATGAACAGACATTTCAATAAAAAACACACATGAAAAAGATGCACATGAAAGATGTTTAGTCATTAGGAAAACACAAATCTAAAACTACAATGTGCTAAAACTACACATTATAATAGTCAAAATGAAAACTTCTGGCCATACCGCATGTTGGCATGATGTAGAAGAAATGAACTTTCATTCACTGCCAGTGTGAACTGAACTGAATATTACAAACACACAGCCAACAATTTGGCAGTTTCTTACAAAAGCCATTACAAATCTATCACACATTCCAGCCATTCAACCCCTAGCATTAACCCAAGAAAAAAGAAAGCTTATGAGCACTCAAAACACTGGAAACACAAATATCAACAGGTGAATCGAGAAGTTATGGTACATTCATAGAGTGGAATGCTACGCAGCATTAAAAAGTAATAAGCTACCAATGTAAAATATATGTGAAATCCTGACTGAAACTCAGAAAAGTTATGTTGATAGACAGAAACCATATTACTGCCCTCCTCTCCGAAATATGTTCATATGACAAAATTGCATTGACATAAAATTCCAGGAAATTCAATCTATTCGAATGGAAAGCAAATTACTGATTGCTAGAGGGAAAAGATGGAGTAAGCAGTTGTAGGAGGAAGAGATTATAAACTGATACAAGTAAATTTTAGGGGAATAATTGGTATGCTCATTATATGGGCCATGGTGATAATTTTTTAAACATATATACACCCAGGAAACTATGAAATTGTGAACTGGAATATGTGCAACTTATATCAATGATAACCTAACAAAGCTGTTAAATAAAATCTATTGAGAAAACACGTAGGAGTGGCAAACTCTTATTTTCTATTTGTATTTATGCAAATATTTACTCAATATATAAGAAGATGAGTACTAGTGACCTTTAGATCTCATTAAAAAGTGAACTGGTAGATTAAAGAGTCAACATGGTGGAGGAGTAGGGATACCAGAATTTCCCTCCTCCCTGAAACTCAGCAATATTGAAGTCAGAACACTTGGAATTTCAGGAATCCAGGCTACAGTCTGATAGAAACCCGTCCAGGGGCATTTGGAGACACTTTGGTGGTTCAGAGGTGTGTGTTTGTGAATTGGAAAAGATAAAACAGGTGGCATAGGTACAGAAGAGGGAGGTGGAACTTCTTTGGTGGAGAAACAGAAGAAAGAGAAAGACAGGCTGTGGAAGTGTTGGATTGTATTTAGACAAGAGGAAAACCTCCAGGACCACGGTCTGGAAGGCGAAGAATACAAAGAGAGACAGTTTCGACTTTGCAAACAGACTTAGGAGTAAAAATTGGAGATTTCACTGTTGCAGGAGTATCTCTGCACCAGAGCCAGCGCCAGCGCATGAGCCTGTGCCACAGCCAGCATGCCTGTGCTGCTGCTTGTGTGTGCACCTGGGGAGAAGGAGAGCAAGCCCCGGGTTTTCTAACGCTCTCAGGGGTGCACTGCAAGAAAGCCATCTCCTCCATCGAGTACTGTGAGAAGAGGGTTTCCTGAGCTTCCAAGAACAAAAGACGCTGCAGGATCCAACCTGAGCATCTGTTGGCCAGGCAGAGTGGTGCCATCCCAGGTCCATACAAAGTGGGATCCTGTAAGGAGTTGGGTTTTGAATTCCAGTTGATCACTGGGGAGGCTCGAGAGACCGTAGAGCAGGGCAAACTGGCTGCCTGCGCCACGCTGCTCTGGGAGGGCTGCCTGATCAGTGTGGTTTGGGACATCTGGTCCAAGCAGGAGAGATTGGGGTGTCTCCATTTTTCTCCCCATCACCGACAAGGTGGGGCTTCAGTGAAAGGGACAGCAGCACCCAGTGGAGACGAACCCACCTAAACAAAACCCTGCCCCTCCCAGACTAGTAACTGCTTACCTACCAGAGTGAGATTGACACTCACTGAACCAGTTGCCTCCCCCACCCCCATCCAGACCAGCACAGCCATGGTCTCCAAGGCACCAAGGGACAACTGTCCTGCAGTTTTGTATGTTATTCTAGTTTTGTTGCTGTTGGTGTTGTTGCTGTTTTTCTTCTTTTTCTCTTTTTTATTTTTTTTCTTTATTTCCTTCTCTTCTCTTTTCCCTGCCTTAATCTACTCTCCTGTGTATTTTTACTTCCCCCCATGGAATCAGCCTTATAGCTTCTGATTTGATTTTTGGTCAATTCTTATCATATACACTTTTTTTTTTCTTTCTCTGTTCTGCTTGTTTGTTTGTTTAATCAGGCGTTTCTACTATATTCTTTTTGTACCTTTTCTGTATCTCCTTTTTTATTTTCCTCTATTTCTGGATAAATTCTTCGATTACCTGACTAGTCTTTCTATTTACCCCTATCATTTCTCTCTGAGTTTGGGATAAGATTTCTTCCCCTTCCCCCCACCTCCTCCTTTCCAGGTTTGCTTCAAAAAAACAAATCCAAGCACAGCTGGTGGATGGTCCAATCCACCACTACAAGAAGTGAGATAAAGAAGCCAAGACACAACAACAGAGTGCACATAACACACTCCAAAAACATTTCCTGAAGTTCCAGGCCCTGGACAGTATATGACCCTTTTTAATTTAGTAGTACTCACTACTAAAGGTGAAGGACACACAACAAGTTATTAAAACATGTAAAGGATAGAAAACTAGCCAAAATGACAAAACGGAATTCTCCTTAAAAGAAATTCCAGGAAGAAATGACAGCCAAAGAATTGCTCAAAACAGATATAAACAATATATCTGATGAAGAATTTAAAATAATAAGACTAACAGCTGGGCTTGAAAAAAAGCATAGAAGACAGCAGACAATCTATTGCTGCACAAAATCAAGGAACTAAGAAATAGTTATGATGAATTAAATGTTGTAAATGAGGTAGAAACAAACTAGATGCAGTGACAGCAAGGATGGGAGAAGCAGAGGAAAGAATAGGTGAAATAGAAGATAAAATTATGGAAAATGATGAAGCTGAGAAAAGGCAAGAAAGGAAATTACTAGATGAGGGAAAAATCAGAGACCAAAACGATTCAATGAAATAAAATAATGTTTATATCCTATGATTTACAGAAGAGGAAGAGAGAAAGAAAGGGGCAGAAGGTTTATTTGAACAAATTACAGCTGAGAACTTCCCTAATCTGGGGAAGGAAACAGGCATCCAAGTCAGGAAGCACAGAGAACTGCCTTCAGATCAACACCAAGACATATCATAGCAAAACTGGCCAAACACAAAGATAAAGAGAGCATTCTGAAAGCAGCTAGGCACAAATGGGACTTAACATATAAAAGTAGACACATGAGGGTAGTAGCAGACCTGTCCACTGAAATTTGGCAGGCCAGACGTGAGTGGCAGAAGATATTCAATGGCTGATAGGAAAAATAAGCAGCCAAGAGTCCTTTAACCAGCAGGGCTGTCATTTAGAATAGGAGAGATAAAGGCCTTCCAAAACAAAAACTAGAGGAGTTCATGACAACTAAACCAGCCCTGCCAGACATCCTAAGGGAGACTCTGAGTTAAAAGCAGCAAAATCTACAAAATACCAGACACAACACCACAAGCACAAAACCTACAGATAACACAATAACACTAAATCCATCTTTCAATATTCACTCTAAATGTAAATGGATTAAATGCCCCAATCAAAAGAAATAGGGTATTAGAATTGATTTAAAAAAAAAAATGGGACTCATCTATATGCTGCCTACAAGAGACTCATTTTAGACCTGAGGACACCTGAAGATTGAAAGTGAAGGGACGGAGAACCATCTATCATGATATGGGATATCAAAAGAAATTTGGAGGGGCACCTGGGTGGCTCAGTCAGTTAAGTGTCCAACTTCAGCTCAGGTCATGATCTCACAGTTTGTGAGTTTGAGCCCCATGTCGTGTTCTGTGCTGACAGCTCAGAGCCTAGAGCCTGCTTTGGATTCTGTGTCTCCCTCGCTCCCTCTCTTAAGAACAAACATTTAATGGGGCGCCTGGGTGGCTTGGTCTGTTAAGCGTCCAACTTCGGCTCAGGTCATGATCTCAAGGTCCGTGAGTTCGAGCCCCACGTCGGGCTCTGTGCTGACAGCTCAGAGCCTGGAGCCTGTTTCAGATTCTGTGTCTCCCTCTCTCTCTGCTCCTCCCCTGTTCATGCTCTGTCTCTGTCTCAAAAATAAATAAGCGTTAAAAAAAAGAGAACATTTAAAAATGTTAAAAGAGAGAAGGTCGAGTAGCCATGCTTATATCAGACAAACTAGATTTTAATACAAAGACTATAACAAGAGATGAGGAAGTGCATTATACCATAATTAAGGGGTCTATCAAGAAGAGCTAACAGTTGTAAATGTTTATGCTTCAACGTGGAAGCACCCAAACATATGAATTAATCACAAACATAGATCAAGGTATAGACAACAATACTATGATTGTAGGGAACTTAATACTCCACTTACAACAACAGACAGATCATCTAGGCAGGAGATCAGTAAGGAAACAATGGCTCTGAATGACACATTGGACCAGATTGACTTAACAAATATATTCAGATTTTTTTCATCCAAAAGCCAAAGAATACACATTCTTCTCAAGTGCACATGGAAGATTCTCCAAAATAGATCACATACTGGGTCACAAAACAGCCCTCAACAGATATAATAGGATTGAGATCATACCATGCATATTTTCAGATCACAATGCTTTGAACTTGAAATCAACCACAAGAAAACATTTGGAAAGCCTCCAAGTACATGGAGGTTAAAAACCATCCTACTAAAGACTGAATGGGTTAAACAGGAAATTAAAGAAGAACTTAAAAATATATATGGAAGCAGGTGAAAATGAAAACAACACTCCAAACCCTATGGGCTGCAGTAAAAGCAGTCCTAAGAGGAAAATACATAACAATCCAGGCCTATCTCAAGAAGCAAGAAAAAACCCAAATACAGAATCTAACCTCACACCTAAAGGAACTAGAAACAAAGTAGCAAAGAAACCCAAAAGCCAGCAGAAGAAGAGAAATAATGATTAGATCAGAAATAAACAATATAGAATCAAAAAAAAAAATTAGAACAGATCAATGAAGGGCACCTGGGTGGCTCAGTCAGTTAAGCATCTGACTTCAGCTCAGGTCATGATCTCATGGTTCTTGAGGTCGAACCTCGCATTGGGCTCTGTGCTGACAGCTCAGAGCCTGGAGCCTGCTTCTGATTCTGTGTCTCCCTCTCTCTCTCTTCCCCTCCCTCTCTCTCTCTTTCTCTCTCTCTCTGTCTCTCTCAAAAATAAAAATAAAACATTAAAAAATTAGAAAAAAAAGATGAATCTAAGAGCTGTTTTTTTTAAAGAAAAAACAAAATTGATAAAACCCTACTACTCCGTCTTCTCAACAAGAAGAGAGAGGCCCCAAATAGATAAAAAAAAATCACAAATTAAAGAGGAGAGAACAAAACCAACACCACAGAAATACAAACAATTATTAGGGAATACTAGGAAGTATTACATGTCAACAAACCGGATAACCTGGAAGAAATGGACAAATTGCTAGACACTCACACACTACCAAAACTCAAATGGGAGAAATAGAAAACTTGAACAGACCCATTACCAATGAAGAAATTGAATCACTTATCAAAAATCTCCCAAGAAATATGAGTCCTAGCCGGATGGCTTCCCAGGGGAATTCTACCAAACATTTAAAATACCTATTCTTCTCAAGCTATTCCAAAAATAGAAATGGAAGGAAAGCTTCTGGACTCATTCTATGAAGCCAGCATTACCTTGATACCCAAACCAGATAGAGACCCTACTAAAGAGGCTAATTACAGGGCAATATCCCTAATGAACATTGATGCAACAATTCTCAACAAGATACTAACAAATCAAATTCAGCAGTATGTTAAAATAATTATTCACCAGGGTCAAGTGGGATCATTTCTGGGTTGCAGGGCTGGTTCAATATTTGCAAATCAATCAATGTGATGCACCACATTAATTAATAGAAGAAAGGATAAGAACCAGATGATTCTATCAATGGATGCAGAAAAAGCATTTGACATAATATACCATCCTTTAGTAATTAAAACTCACAAGGAAGTCCATATAGAAGGAACATACTTTAACATCCTAAAAGCCATATATGAAAGTCCACAGCTAATATCATCCTCAATGAGGAAAAACTGAGAGCTTCCACCCCCCCCCCACCTCCCTGAGATCAGGAACATGGCAGGGGTGTCCATTCTCACCACTGTTGTTTAACACAGTGCTAGAAGTTCTAGCCTACGCAATCAGACAACAAAATGAAATAAAAGGCATCCAAATTGGCAACGAAATCAAACCTTCACTTTTTGCTGACAACATGATACTCTATATCAAAAACCTGAAAGACTCCACCAAAAAACAGCTAGAACCTATCACGAATTCAGCAAAGTTGCAGGATATAAAAATCAAGGTACAGAAACTGGTTGCATTTCTATATACTAAAAATGAAGTAGAAAGAGATATCAAGGAATTGATCCCATATCCAATTACACCAAGAACCATAAAATACTTAGGAATAAACCTAACCAAGAGGTAAAAGATCTGTATGCTGAAAATTATAGAAAACTTATGAAAGAAATTGAAGACACAGAGAAATGGAAAAACATTCTATGATTATGGATTAAAAGAACAAATGTTGTTAAAATGTAAATACTATGCAAGACAACCTACACATTCAATGCAACCCCAATCAAAAGAGCACCACCATTCTTCTCAGAGCTAGAGCAAACAATCCTAAATTTTGTATGGAACCACAAAAGACCCAAAGGTTAAAGTAATGTTGAAAAAGAAAACCAAAGCTGGAGGCATCATAATCCCAGACTTTAGCCTCTACTACAAAGCTGTAATCATCAAGACAGTATGGTATTGGCACAAAAACAGACACATAGACCAATGGAATAGAATAGAAAATCCAGAATTGGACCCACAAATGTATGGCCAACTAATCTCTGACAAAGCAGGAAAGAGTATCCAATGGGAAAAAAAAAAAAAAAAAAAAAAAACAGTCTCTTTAGCAAATGGTGCTGGGAGAGCTGGACAACAATATGCAGAAGAATGGAACTGGACCACTGTCTTACACCATACACAAAAATAAACTCAAAATGGATGAAAGACCTAAATGTGAGACAGGAAACCATCAAAACCCTAGAGGAGAAAACAGGCAACAACATCTTTGACCTGTTGCTGCAGTAACTTCTTACTTGCCATCTCCAAAGGCAAGAGAAATAAAAATGAACTATTCAGACCTCATCAAGATAAAAAGCTTCTGCACAGCAATGCAACAATAAAAAAAAAAAAACTAAAAGGCAACCAATGGAATGGGAGAAGATATTTGCAAATGACATATCAGATAAAGGTTTAGTATCCAAAATCTATATAGAACTTACCAAACTCAACATCCAAAAAACAAATGATCCAGTGAAGAAATGGGCAGAAGACATGAGTAGACACTTTTCCAAACAAGACATACAAATGGCTAACAGACAAAAGAAAAGCTGCTCAATATCACTCATCATCAGGAAAATATAATCAAAACTACATTGAGATACTACCTCACACTGGTCAGAGTAGCTAAAATTAACAACTCAGGAAACAACAGATGTTGGCAATGATGTGGAGAAAGAGGAACCCTCTTACATTGTTGGTGGGGATGCAGACCCGTGCAGCCACTCTGGAAAACAGTGTGGAGGTTCCTTAAAAAATTAAAGATTGAATTGTTCTGTGACCCAGCAATAACACTACTAGGAATTTATCCAAAGATACAGGGGTGCTGATTCATAGGGGCACATGTACCTCCATGTTTATTGTAGTGCTATCAACAATAGCCAAATTATGGACAGAGCCTAACTGCTAACTGTCCATCAACTGATGAATGGATAAAGAACATGTGGTATATGTGTGTACACACACACACACACACACACACACACAGGAATACTATGCAGCAATAAAAAAAATGATATTTTGCTATTTGCAACTATGTGGACAGAACTGGAGGGTATTATGCTAAGTGAAATAAGTCAGTAAGAGAAAGACAGATACCATATGTTTTCACTCATAGGTAGAAGTTGAAAAACTTCATAGAAGACCATGGGGGAAGGAAAAGAAAAAAAATTATATATAGTTACAGAGAGAGAGGCAAACCATAAGAGACTTTTAAATACAGAGAACAAACTGAGGGTGGAAGAGTGGGGCAGTGGGGGGGGGCAGGGAAAATGGGTGATGGGCATTGAGGAGGGTACTTGTTGGGATGAGCACTGGGTGTTTATTTAGGTGATGAATCATGGGAATCTACTCCCGAACCTAAGAGCACACCATACACACTGTATGTTAGCTAAGTTGATTATATATATATATATATATATATATATATATATATATATATATATATATATATATATATCTGATCATCTCAAATGATACCATCAACTTGGGGAGATTTCTCAATACCCCACCATCAATTTAATCACATCAGATATAATTATTACTTTTAGGCAAGGAACACAAAGTATTAATAAAATTTCTGACCGAGTTGATATGTGCAAAATTAGAGATCTACACTATTTTCAATTTGTAAAAATTTAATTGATTCCATTTAAAGGTGGCATGTAATTTTATGAATACATCACAGAGAATTAATTCTAGATTATGGCTCCCAGTTAGATTTATTCAGGGGAGACATAAAAAAATAAAGAATACATATCCAATGCATTCCATCCCAGATGAAAATCCATAATATCAGGACAAAGCAGGCATTTTAAATCCTCCCCATGTGATAAAAATACGCAATTAACACTGAGAAGTACTGATCAAAGTTAGCTTAGCTTAGTCATTTTTATTCCTGAATATACTTGTGGATAATAATCCTGTTTGTATGTGGCTTGTGTAAATAACTTGATAATTTGGTGAGGTAATAGAACAGTCTTTCAATATGTATAATACTATAGTATGCATAAAATAGTTTTGACTATTTTGAATAATGCACACAAAAAAGCAAATAACCTATCAGCCTCTGTCTTGAAAGGCTCAACCAACATTCACATCTCTAAGCATGGCTTATGTATATCCTTAAATTCAACAGTTAGAATATTTTTGTCATTTAATATATTATTTCTAGAGGTTTGTATTTATTTACACATGCATTTAAGCTGTCTGCTACAAAATAAAAATGACTATAATCACTTTAGAATTATCTCAGTGTTATAATAGTGTTATTACAGTGTCTGAAAATTGACTAAAATAAACCATATTGCCAGTAGAACTGTTCCTCAGACATTATATTTAGCTCCTTAAAACAATTTTAATTACATTTTTATGTGAAGTTGGTTTTATTTTGACATCTACAAACTATGATTTTCATGTAATCATTGGGAAATTCTCCCAGCTCCCAATAACCACTTATCAAGCATGCCATGTTTCAATAATGTCTGTCTAGAGTCTCCAGAATGTAGTATACCAAATAAAATTATTACGCAGCCTAAGTTTGGATGCCTTAAATACCTCAGAGTTCTTCTCAACATATGTTGCATGGTAGATATATAAGAGTAAGATCATGATTAAGGCACCAAATTATCCCAGATGCCATGGAGATCTGGTAGTAGTCAATTACTCAAAAAGCTTTTCAAATTTACCAACATAAGAAAAGAATTTTATTCTCTCCCAGTCTCACAAATAATGTTGAAGCACTATGAGAAGCTCACATAATCAGATCCACAGTAATTTATACAGTTACCAAAAATAAACAAATTACTTATAAGGATGTAAAAATTTATGAGGTTTCTTAATTTGAGCAACTTGGCATGAGTCACTTATAGGTCAAAGACAATAAGATCATTTAGCAATTTTAAAATGCAGATATTTCAAGATACAAAAACAACACAAAACACTCCTAGCAAAGAGAAACAACAAGCACTCTTAGCATTTCCATAAATTAGCACTAATGAAAAAATATCTTACACAAATGATACTAACACCACTGAAGAATAAATCAATTAAAGTTGTAAAAATCACCATGGAAAAACTGTTTCTTACTTGAAAAAAAAAAGAGAATTGGGAATGAAACAAAGACTTTTAGGGAATTGAGAGAAATGAGGGAAGGGGTTACGCTCTACTTAAAGAAGATGGCAATTAGGATAATACGTTTTTGTTTGCAAATTTTAAGTAATATAATTTGGATAAGTTATTTTATTGGTCATAATAACATACAAACTTTCCCCCAGGATGTTCAAATTCTTTTACTAATTTTTGCATTCCACAAAATCAGATTTAGCATTAAACTCACAGTTCAATGTGAGTACAGAAAGTACTCACATAGAAGGGTATAGAAGATACCACTACTCTGCACTGTGTGTAAACAAAAACAAAAACAAGTAATTTTAGGTATTTTGTTGAAATATATGGAAGTATTACTCCATTGAAATTAAAAAAGGATGCACTAATGTATCATCAACTTAGATCTGCTAGTAAGAGTATTGTTCTAAAGTAGATGGGCAAATAAGTTTAAGTAAATTGGATGTAAAATAGGAACAGAGAAAATTTATTTATAAATCATTGTTTCTTAAATTAAAAGCCAAATAAATGTAAAGCAATATTTTCCTTTAAGAAGTCACACTAACTGATTAGTCAGTTTATACGTTTGAATATACTTGAACTGAACTGGTTGAAGTATGGTAAAAACTTCTACTGCGACAGTCTTGATAATGTCTACACATAACAGTTTACTGCCTGAGATGATTACACGTGATATCACATGTTTCTATTAAAACAACATTACCATTCACTTAATTAACTGAAATTTACTGAAATAAGAAGAGCATTCAACTTAAAGAAATTGTAATGAAATTCACAGAACTGCAACCACACACACACACACACACACACACACACACACTTCCCTTTGCCTTTTGCCAAGTCATCAGGTTCGATTTATATGAAAAAATACTGAAGCCTGCAATTTACAAACTTTTCCTCAAGCCAGCAGAAAACCAAAATCAAAAGGGGAAATAAGTAATCTGAAATCTGGGGAGATGGGAACTTGCAGGTACAATAGGATCCAAGCATTTACTTACAAGGGATAGACACACACAACTAAACACCTTATAAGCCAGTAAGAACGCTTAGCTAGAGATTTTTTTAAGATTTTTAAAGTATGGGCTAGCATGAAAGAGTGGAGTACACAAATTTACGAGAAGTTGTACTTTTGTACAACTTCTCCATGAATCCCCTGAGGTACTTACAGAAATTCGACGAGAATCCCAAGAAAACGTCCCACATGGTGCAGAGCGTCCCACATGGTGCAGAGCGAGGAGAATAGCAACACCTCCCATGCTCTGCCCATCCCCTCTCCCCTATAGCCACTAAAAAACAAAAGCCTTAACGTGCAAGCAGAGAGCACAAAAAAGTTGCAGGTGAGTAACTGTGAAAAGTCGCTACAGGGTTTGAGAATTGGCAGTCAAAAGCTTTAAGCTCTGTGCACTCACCGTTGAAAATCTGCAGCTGGTTGATGGGAATAGGCTCTAACACTGAGGGAGAGACTACATTAGGGCTGAATTAAGTAGTTCCAGCATTACTTGCAGAGGAGGGTAGGCAGACTTGTGAAGGCTAACGCTGCCTAGAAGCAGGTTCTAGTGACTACATAAAATTGGGGCTTACTAAGAACTTCAAAGAATGCCCCACCCTTGTCCCTCAATACCAGCCTAATATGTGTCAGGTGGGAGATTTAAGAAAAAAAATCTGTCTTGAGAATAGGGGAAAACTCTAAGTAGAGAGAGTCAAAGCCAAATGGGAAACTTTACTCGTGTGGGGACCCGTGGATTTGACCTCATTAGCACCATCTAAGTGACTAATTTTAATTAAAAAAAAAACAGTGTTTCACAAACATTTCATGTGCATGGCCAAGCAGGGATGGGAGGAGATGGGGAAAATTCGTTGGCTATTGTTGTCATGAATTATGTGGACCTTTGTAGGTGGGCAAAATATAACTTCAAACTTTAAACAATTCAATTCCTAAAAGATTAGCACAAGTTCACAATAAAGGCCTTGCAGAAGGAAAGATATGCTATTCAAGCCTGAACATACTCACTTTATTTACTGCCCAACAAAGCAGGCCCAGCTTTCAACACAATGTTTAGGATACATACACACAGGAAAGAAAAACCACAGTATGGAGAGAGAAAACAATTATCAGGACTGACAGATCTGATGCAGAGGGATCACTGAGACACAGAATTTTAAATCACAATGTTAAAAGTCCTCCTTCAAAAGCTAGAAAACTTATAAGATCAGATAGGTAGTTTCACAAACAGATGAAAACTCTAAGAAATATTCAAATGCAGGGCTAAAAAGCAAAAGCACAGTACTCGAGATGAGAGATGCGTTTCAAGTGTTCATTCAGCCCTCCTCAAGACAGCTGAGGAGAGAAGCGGGGAGATAGAATATAGGTCAGGAAAAATTACTGGAACTAAAACACAACGAGACCACCGAGTGACAAACACAGACCAGGAATCCAGGATATGTGAAAAAATATAAAATGCTCTAACACATGTGTCCTTGCTATCCCAGTAAAAGAACCATGTAAAACTAACTTCTAATTAACTAACGAGTCAGCAAGAAAATTTCAAGGGAAATTTTTTAAAGGTATAAAAATGATAATGAAAGTTCAACCATCAAAATACAGGAGATAGAGCTAAATCAGTTTAACATGCAATATTACTACTTAAGAAGAAACATTCTGAAAGCATAGATTTCACCAAGCATTTTTTTTTTTTATTGCTTTTCCCAGGACCTAGCGGAAGCCTTCAAAGAAATGCATGTTTTTAACTGAATCCTCCAAACAACCAAACAAAAATCAAGTGTTGCCTACACATTGAGCATAACTGATGTTTAGTACTTGTAATTTTGTAATTTTGTTTTGAAAGCATCACATAAAATGCAGAAAATTTAAAAATTTCATATCTTTTTTTTAAATTTTGCTCAGTTCTTTCCATAAAAACCAATATAATGGCATGATCTGTGCACAAATTAATCAATGAAAGAAAAACAGAAACATAGATACATGTCCCGATATTTTCTCTAACTTCTGGATAATATGCAAAACTTCATTTCTATTGCATATTGAAATAAACAATTTGAATAGATATCTCTATTTTCTCAAAAATTTGAGCTAGGTCCCTTAAAATTGGCACCATTTCATTATTCTTTAGGAAGCAAACGTAATTAAAACTTTGGTAAAGTTCTAGCAAATACAGTTGTGAAAAAAATACATTTCTACATTCAATACAGCAATAACAGGTAATTAGTCGATTCCTAGAGAACAAAGATTTTTTTCTAAGACTGAACAAATGTGGCAGTTACTGAGACTAGCATAGAATGATTATAGAAGTATTTATCAGAAATTGTAATTGATGTTATTTAAACATAAAAAGTATGACACATCTTATTTACTTCAACTGTATCTTTTTTTTTTTTTTTTTTTTTTCATTTTTATTTTGGGGACAGAGAGAGACAGAGCATGAACGGGGGAGGGGCAGAGAGAGAGGGAGACACAGAATCGGAAACAGGCTCCAGGCTCTGAGCCATCAGCCCAGAGCCCGACGCGGGGCTCGAACTCACGGACCCGTGAGATCGTGACCTGGCTGAAGTCGGACGCTTAACCGACTGCGCCACCCAGGCGCCCCTCAACTGTATCTTTTGCGAGAATAAAATGTTAACAAAATTTTAGAGTCAATATTGATCAAAGTATTTTCTAAAATCATTTTATCAAATTTAAAACACTTATTAATATTTAATAAATTCATACATTTACTTTTTTTAAAAGAATGCCACATCATGGCCAGAAATGGCTATAAGTGTAGGTCTATTGAATCTATTTTCTATTTATTTAAAGACATAAGAATTTGTCATGATTCAATAGCTAAAGATGGGAAAAAAACTAAATTAATTAATCAGCTTTTATTTTGTTAAATTAGTATTTAGAGTAATAGACTTATATTACTTGATGTATGAGAGAAACAAATCAAGAAATGGTCTTATTGTGCACAGCTCCTTACTTCTGCATGTGATGATTTCAGGTTTCATTTAACACCTGCTGCTTCATTCTTGCAGTAAGAATCTTGAAAAGTTTATCATCAATATTCTAAGAGTGGCTATTGACATCTTCTTTGTGGTCAGTTCCCCCACCCCCAACATCAGAAAGAGAGCATAAACCAAGAGGGCTCCATCTGGGTGGTAGTGGAGGTGAGAAAAGATGGAGGCTGACAAGGTGCATCACACTCTTGTGAATACACTCAAGAGAGAGATTCCCTTCTATAAGGTACCCATTATAAGTGCCTGATATATAGAGTACAATTATATTGAAATATACAGAATGCTAAGAAAAAAAAAAATTCCACAAATTAGCTTTAAATTACCCTAGCCCCGGGCGCCTGGGTGGCTCAGTCAGTTAAGCGTCTGATTTCGGCTCAATCATGATCTCACAGTTCATGGGTTTGAGCCCCGCATCGGACTCTGTGCTGACAGCTCAGAGCCTGGAGCCTGTTTCAGATTCTGTGTCTCCCTCTCTCTCTGCCCCTCCCCCACTCGCGCTCTTTCTCCCTTTGTCTCAAAAATAAATAAACATTAAAAAAATTAAAAAAAAATTAATAAATTACCCTATCCCCTTAGATAGTTTGGAGAACTGAAAATTCGCCTTGAATTAAAAAATAAAATATTTACATATATTACATATAATTATTACATATAATGCATAATATATGCATTACATATTACTTATATATGTATATGTATGTATATTACATATAGTATGTATGTATATTACATATAATATATAATGCATAATAATATGAAATACATAATACACCTCTGCAATACATTTGTTGGCAACATTAATCCTTTATATGAAATAAAGTAATTACAGATGAAGGTGATCTTTAATATAATGCAATATAAAGTACTTAAAGCTAATTTTTAGATAAGCACTTAAATTAAAATTTACTTATTTCCTTCTATTTTAAAATTCAACTATGTTCAACATAATTTAATATGTTCATAGAATGTTTTATTTATTTTTATGTTGATTTATTTTTGAGAGAGAGAGAGAGAGAGAGAGAGAATGTGAGCAGGGGAGGGACCGAGAGAGAGGGAGACACAAAATCCCAAGCAGGCTCAACCAGGCTCTGAGCTGTCAGCACAGGGCCCTACGTGAGGCTTGAATCCATGAAAGATGAGATCATGACCTGAGCCAAGGTCAGACACTTAACCGACTGAGGCACCCAACTGCCCCAGGATGTTTTTAAAATATACAGTAATGCCTTCCTATGCAAGGAAATGTGAAGGAAAGCCTTTTTCCAATAATTTTTTTAAATATCAGAGGTGAAATATTTATTTCACTGTATGTTCCTCTTTCTTCCAAGATAAAGCAATTTAATCTTCATTAAGTTTTTTGTTTTTTTTTTTTTTCAACGTTTTTTATTTATTTTTGGGACAGAGAGAGAGACAGAGCACGAACGGGGGAGGGGCAGAGAGAGAGGGAGACACAGAGTCGGAAACAGGCTCCAGGCTCCGAGCCATCAGCCCAGAGCCTGACGCGGGGCTCGAACTCACGGACCGCGAGATCGTGACCTGGCTGAAGTCGGACGCTTAACCGACTGCGCCACCCAGGCGCCCCAAGTTTTTTTTTTTTTAATCAGATGCCAGAAGCACAATTAGGAGATGCTGACCACAATTATCTCTGAATAATTAAGTAAATTTCAACAGGTGAAGTAGCAGTTTATAAGAAAAAAATCATTTGCAGATTGAGGGCATTGCAAAATGTTCAGTTAATTTAGTAAAAATTAAAACAATAAAATGTGGTCAGAAAAGAACTATGGGGACCAGATACATACGTTTAACTTTCCCCTTACACTATAAGGCTATCCCTAAGCATATAGGATGCCTAGATTATTTTGGCTGAAATACTTATAATGAAAGTAAGCCTTTGAAACAAAGAAATTGCTAACTTAGTTCAATCAGTATATTTCACGGTCCCTTTGTGCTGCAAATAAGCTCTGATTTGAATTTTTATAAGCTATTATTTATTTAAAGTCTTAAATCTATTATGAAGTGTTTGTTTTAAATGATCTACATTAATTAATTTGAATTCTATTTATAGAGTCAATAGCATGTTTGTTTAAAATAAATAAAATCTGGAGCTGCACAATGAACCTCTGTCAAGTATATTAAATATAATAACAACAATAATGACTGACTATAGATAAATAGTATTTGAGCCATACATTTTTTTCTCAATAAAACATAGTTGATGATACAAAAAAATGAGTACCTGTATAGAAGAATAAATTTATATAAGGTTTTAAAGTTATGAACATGCTATATTTTTCTACATTTATAGTTCTCTGTTCTGTTGTAAAGTCTTTTAATGTATAATTACATATGTATATATAAAGTATATAATATATAATATAAATTTTATAATATGCCAGTTAGTAAAATAATTTGTATTTTAATTATTGCTTCTTACAACATTGTTTTTTCTTTGTGGTACTGAGATATTATATCTTCCATTCGGATGATATCAGCTACTAAAAAGAAATATAGTTAGCCTATTTATATTGAAGGGCAGGCATTTGGACTGACCCACAGGCTTACTGATGGCACTAAGTTCTTTTGTATTATACAAAAGGCAGGCCAATAACTAGTGCCTGCCTGCCTGACTAGTACCCAGTACATTCATGGATATTTATTTCCCCATTTTGTTCATAAGATAATTACCAATGACAGGTTAGTACGTTTCCCTGTTGATGTCCAATTACAAAGAGAGAACCACTTCCTGGGGCTTCTTTTTCTGAAACTCCCTGCAAGACTCACCTCTCTCACTGCTCAAATTAAATGAGGCCCATCCATTCCTAAATGATTTATTAATTAAATGGCATCCATTAAGCTCCCTATTATTTAAGCCAAGAATAAAAAGTCACAAAATTCTTTTGTTCATGGAGCTTACTGTTATGAGGAAATCAAGTAATTTAAAATATGTATAATATAAACTGAGAACAAACTGAGGGTTGATGGGGGGTGGGAGGGAGGGGAGGGTGGGTGATGGGTATTGAGGAGGGCACCTTTTGGGATGAGCACTGGGTGTTGTATGGAAACCAATTTGACAATAAATTTCATATATTGGAAAAAATATGTATAATATAATGCCAGTTACTGACAGGTAGAATTTTTTGAAAGGAAAGAACGCACACACACACAGACACACACACACACACAGACACACACACACACACACACACACACCACACACGAGAAGGTGTTCAAAAGTGACAAGTTGAGGAAGGGATAACCTTCTAAGGAAGTGATTTTTAACCAGAGACCCAATGGAGTCAAGTGAACCCCTGACACCAATTCCTTATGTTATCCACTCTGAGGTAAGGAACTACAGGATAGTCATTGGTCACATATACTCAAAATATAAATCAAAGTCACGCCTGTGTCTGCACATTAAAAGGACTCAATAAGATATTTCTATTACCCTTTGAAGTTCCAAACACTCTTGATGGTGAATAAGACACTCATTTCCCTTCACAATTTACACAGTGCTGGGCTCTCAATAGAATTTTCACCTCCCTTATCAGCCTCAGGTTTATGAGCCTTCCAGAACACTAGAATGACTTACTTCAGTTCAGATTCAATGTAATTAAACACCTTCCATATCAATCATCAGTCTAATCAAAGATGAATTTTAATAAAAAGTTTGTCTCTGTATTTGATATTTGTTGACAGGTTTTAACCATCATCCCACCCTCCTCCCTTGCCCCATTTCTGGGAAAACTAATAAGAATGTTTAATGCTGCTCTGCTCTTCACTGTCAGAAAGTTCAATCCACTCAACCCTTGTCAGTGGGGAAACCCTTACCCCAGCCTCACCACTTATGCACAGTGAAACCCAAGCCAGTATCCCGTCTCCATTCTCTCAAGCTATTTTTCAGACCTGCTTGGAATCCTTCCCTTCCCTTCCCAGAAAGTCTCATTATGGAACAAGTCACTTCAAATGCTGTATGTGTACATATGGCACCATCCAAAATCAATCTTATGTTTCGAGGGAGTCTCCTAAATCTATAGAGTGACAAGAAAAAGAACATACATTAAACTGTTTCATTACAATTTTGTCTGCTCTGTTTTCCCAAATTTTCTCTGTCCCTGTTTTCAACACTACTTCTTTGTCTCATTCGATTTTGCCTTCTGACCAAATATGTGGTTTGTTTTCATTGGTGTTGATTTCCATTTGATATATTACATAGCATTTACACATTGAATTGCTTATGAAATGAAGTCAAGACAACTTTCAACAATTTGATATTTTTCATATTATTTCAGTTAGTTATACCCTAAATGTCTCAAAATGCCTTGCTAGAATTTAGTCTAAAGGGATTTTTATATTATAACATAAAATTTTCTACAAAATTACATTTTGTTTCTATTTTCTTATTTGAAATATGTTCATTATTTATAATAAACAACAAGGGGCACCTGGGTGGTGCAGTCAGTTGAGTGTCTGACTTGGCTCAGGGCATGATCTTGCGGTTCACGAGTTCGAGCCCTGCCATCAGTCTCTGTGCTGACAGCTCAGATCCTGGAGCCTGCCTCAGATTGTCTCCTTCTCTCTGCTCCTCCCTGACTCAAGCTCTGTCTCTCTCTCTCTCTCTTGAAAATAAATTTAAAAAAAACATGTAAAGAGATTTATAATGAACAACAAAACTTTTATAAAGACTTCAGGATTCATAGTTATTTTAAAATTGTGCATCAGTTCATAAAATGTTAAGTTTCAGAATAAGATCACTTCAGTATTTTTAATGTATAGATAAAACTCAGGTAAAACGATCATAAATACATTTTGCTACACAATACAGTTCCCTTCCACATTATTACCCAAAGAAAACTACGTTCACAGTTTAACTTTCTTAAGCAAAACTAACTTTAACTTACATATTTTAAATGAAGTTCAGTGAAATTACAATACTGCTTATATCATCGGTTTATTTCAATTAACCCAACAACTTACACAAACATCTGATAAGATAAATTGTATGAGCAATTGAAATATGAATTTTGCTCCATTTTGTTTTGTTGTCCGACTTTGTATAATTGTTCAACTCCACAACATCTTGGGAAAATACCCCTTTTAACAAAGTATGTGTCCCTCTGACACCAGGAGAGACAGTAACTAAACCTAACTTATCCTGCAGACGGATTTTTTAGTGCATTAAATATGACCATGGAAGTAGATTACTATTCTATTTCTGCCATATTCCCTCCTCTTTTCTGAGAAAAGAAAAATGCGCATTTGAGTACAGTTCTCACATAATAAAATCAGTGTGCCCCAATGTCCTCATGTAGGGAGAGTCAGCCATCAGAATCTTCGGTGTGAATATTATACTCACATGGAGGCCTGAAGATTCAGGGTCACTTGTTTTAAATAACTCTATTCACAACAAATTTATCGGAAAATAAGTACAATTATGAAATCATAAAATGTTACTACATTTTTATTTTTCTCTTCTCTTCCTAGTTATCCTGATGTAGGAGAGATGTTTGGAGGCACATTTCAAACTGAAGACTTAAACTGTCGTGAATTTACCCATATGATAATGACTAGAGAGAGAAAAGAAAGTAGAAAAATTTGACAAATATACTAGTTTCAATAAAATATAATCTATGTGGCAAATAAATTAAGGGTATAGTAAAATATTGATTAAAAAGAAATTCTGGGGGCGCCTGGGTGGCTCAGTCGGTTGAGTGTCCGACTTCGGCTCAGGTCACGATCTCGCGGTCCGCGGGTTCGAGCCCCGCGTCGGGCTCTGGGCTGATGGCTCGGAGCCTGGAGCCTGCTTCCGATTCTGTGTTTCCCTCTCTCTCTCTCTCTGCCCCTCCCCCGTTCATGCTGTGTCTCTCTCTGTCTGAAAAATAAATAAACGTTAAAAAAAAATTAAAAAAAAAAAAAGAAATTCTGTTTCCTTGGGGTGCCTGGATGGCTCAGTCAGTTAAATGTCTGACTTGGCTCAGGTCATGATCTCGCGGTCCGTGAGTTCGAGCCCCGCGTCGGGCTCTGTGCTGACAGCTCGGAGCCTGGAGCCTGTTTCAGGTTCTGTGTCTTCCTCTCTCTGTCCCTTGCCCACTCACTCTCTGTCTGTCTCTCTCTCTCTCTCTCTCTCTCTCTCTCTCTGTCTCTCTTTCTCTCTGTCTCTCAAAAGTAAATAAACATTAAATCAATCAATTAATCAATCAATCCTATATCCTTTGTAGAACATAGATTATTATTAGTGATTAATTTTTATTTTCCAATTTGGCACCAGTTTTGTACTATAAGCCCAAGAGAAAAGTTAATATATGCGAGATATATTAATATCTGAGTATGAATATACAAACTATTTTTAAAAGCGATATTATAAAAATGAAAGTCCTTGAGCATATGCTGGTAGATCATTTGTCTATCATCTCATATTGAAAATAGTTATATAAACGTTAAAGACATGATGATTGCCTCTAAATCTTCCATAAACATTTTCACTTATTTTTAAATTCCATGGTTTTGCTTCTGAACTTTTCTAAAAACTATAATAAGAAATGCAAATTTAGAGAACATGAAACAATAGTTCAGATGCCAAAATACAAAAAAAAATCCTTTTGACAGTGTCTTATATTTTGGGCACCTGGGTGGCTGTGTCAGTTAAGCCACTGAATCTTGATTTTGGCTCAGGTCATGATCTCATGTTTCATGGGTTCGAGACCTGCACCATACCAAATGTATGTATATATATGTACATATATATATATATATACATATATATATGTATATATATATAAATAAACTTAAAAATAAAATTTATAAAAATGTCTTATATTTAAGGTATTTGGGAACACTAAGACTCACTGGGGTTTCTCCATAAGCAATGCAGAGATTTATAGATTATCTCCATGTAATGTGTATTTTAGGAGCTTACAGACCCTGGTAAATCCTGGGCATACATACTTCTTTTAAATCCTCACAGAATTTATTTAATTCAATATCATTCTTATTTAGCTTATGTGGAATTGACGTTTAGAGAAGGTTTACCTGTGTTCATTTTTTCTTGTCAATTCTTGATGAATCCCCCGATTTATTATAGGTTTTAAACTGAGAAATGACATAACACATTCTGACTCAGAAATTCCTCTTCTGAAACGGACAGCTGGATGAGCTAGGTATGTCCACATGTCTCTGGTTTTGCCCATGTCCCTTCATGCCTGACCTTAACCTACTACCCGTTCATCCCAAAAGGCTAGAGCTAGAGCCAAACGTACAGCAGGAGCATGGCATAAGATCATTTTTCTGTTCCAGTTTGGAGGGAACTGAACTTTGAAACAATGAAACTAAGGGAAGTTGCAAATATAGTATAATGAAGCTCCAAGAATTCTTTCCCTAGATTCACAAGTTGTTAACATTTTGCCACCCCTGAACTCTGTATTTTATTTTCTTTCCCTCTGAACCACATAGGAATTATGTAGAGCACTAGAACAGGATTCCTACTCCAAAAGCTTCCTTAGTTGAAAAAAATATTAAGTTCCCTTTAGGCAAAATTCTGTTTCATACACAAATGCTCACAAGTGTTCATCATTTTCAAAATGTCATAAAAGTAGTAGCCAATCTTTGCTTGAGAAGTTTAGTCTGAGATAAAACCTTGATACAAAGTGCTCATTATTTAACTGAGAAGATTATGTTCAATTTAAATAAATGTTCCATTGATTTAATTTCTTTTATATAACCTGTGGCAATTGTTTTAAAAGAAGGCGACTTAATAGGTAACAAACTTTTATAGACCTATTTAGAAAGAGGTAAAATTTAAATTACTACACTAAGATTGACAAATGGAAAATGTTGATGTCCCTGTTTTCACTGATGCTTTAGGAACTGTAGAGTGATCTATTTTCTTTATAAAGAAAATATATTTAATTAGCCATGTGTTGGAAATTAAATATGAAATAAAAAGGAAAATGAAATAGAAATCTTTCATTTGACTCTCTAAATCACGTATATGTTGCCATCTAAATTTATTTCCAACTGAGCTCAGGTATACTTAAAATAAATAAAGCAAGAGTTCATCATATGGCAAGTTCTCCATCCTCCAAGGAACCGCAGGGATATCCAGACACTAAGATTTACTTAGAACGAAATCATTATTAAAAAACTAACAACAGCTGGTTAACAGCTTTTGTCTTTCTAGTATTAAAGAATTTAAAACAAAATATAATTTTCCAAACTTCTCACTTTTTCACTGTTTTTATACCAGAAACAAGAAGTCCTCAGTGACAGAACAATTAAATCATGCATTTATAGAGAGCAAGATGGTTTGGGAGAGAGTCAGAAACAATTGTTTTGACTTCATTTTTTCTCCAAAAAATTAAGTATAAAATTAGCAAGATGTTCAGAAGTATTTTTTCAGTTCAAAAAAAATCAACCACTAAATTAACCGCAAGTTGAACAAATATCAAATTAACAGAAAATTACTGCCAATGGGTGGCAATAATTAATCATATAAAAGCATTATTATTAGTTTACTAACTATTTCTTATTAGAGACTTCATAGTTCTTATCAAAGAATTACCTAGTACTGGGGAAAAAAAATCAAGAGAGGTGTGAAAAAGAAACTAATGAGGTAATTTTAAGTGCACCACCCAGTGTTTTGAAGTGAATAATGTTGAAGGTATTTTTGGCATAATCCCAAGTATGTATTCTGATTCCAAGGAAATGTACTTAGGTATCTTTCCCTGTCATACAGTCGTAAAAGCAAATATATGTGTATGAATAGGTACATGTATGTATGTGCACCAACACACATGATGGATGATAGATGGTAGATAGACAGGTACATAGATAGATGATAGACAGATAGATAGGTAGGTAGATATAACCTAGTTTCATTTACTGGTAAAATATTAAAATTATGTGACATGATATAAATATTGTAAGAAGTGTATTCATTTATCTTATCCCCAAGATAGAAAAAAATACCAGCCAGTAGACTAAAAAATACAGTATTTTTTTCCCCTTTCATGAACTGGGTAAGACTGGATTTAGTAGAAACAGACAAGTGGGATTTAGGTTGTTAAATTCAGCAAGAAACGTGTGCATGTCAACAGTAAGGGTACAGGATATATGGTTAAAAGAGCAGCTCTGATTCATTGTTGAGGTGGAGCTGGCTTGTATTATCTTGTGAGAACCTGTTCACATCTCTTCCCATCTCAGCGTTCCATGTGCTAGCTAAAACTTGGCCATGATGAAAGTATCTGCAGCAGATATCAGCAAATGCTACATAATCAGAGATCTTTCCCAGATTTCTCCACCCCCAGCTAGTTGTTAAACATTTATGAACACACCAGCGGTTTGTTTAATCTGACCTCTGTCTCTTTTTCAGTATAGAAATTGTGCTAATTATTATACTGTTCTCTACACAACATTTCTCAGTTGTCAAATGGAAATATATCTGAAAGCAATGTTAGGACAATTGAAAGATGCTATTTTTTTAAAATCAGCTGACATTCATTCAATGCTCAAAATGTGTTATTGATATGTGAATTTACATGCCCTTTAACCACAAAGAATTCAGAAGTCACTGTTCAGTCTTAAGACTATCACACATAACATATTTACAGGAAAAACACATTTGGATTTAACTCATAAGTTGATATTAAAGATACAGCTGTACAAGTATATGCACATGTCTATATATTGGCACAATTCAAGTATTGGCCTAAAAATAAGTGTGATAAATAGTACTCAACAAAAAAATACAATATATTTTGTAATTCAGCCAAAAGTTAGAACCCACAAGGATTAAGTCAAAGACTCTAAGGATTTATAGATTTATACTTGAGGAGACCAAGAAGAAGGAAAACAAAACATGTTTTTCAATCATATATTTGTTCTTTATATAACCATGAACAACATCTATTATATATTGGGCATTACTCTGAGTGGTGTTGAGACAAAACACAAAACACTGAAATTTTGTAACATCATGCCAAGTTATATCAGTTGGTATACAGAAAAATAATAATAGCTAATAGTTTTGGATATTTTTTATTGCAAGATACTACTCTAAAAACCTTATAATTAATTACTATTATCTACATTTTACAAGTAAAAAAATAAAGTGTAGAAAGTTATGTAATTTTCTCAGAAGTTTATACTTAATAAATATCAAAAATAATATATAAACCCAGCATCTCACCAGTTTCAGTAAATTTATGAGCACAATGGTATAACTTTGATTAAGAAGTTGGGGAATGTTGGATACCATGTTTAAAGTTAAAGAACAAATATACTTTAAAGTTCGTAATATCAAAAACACAGAAACAACAAGTGTTGGTGAGGACGGGAAAGAAAGGAACTCTTATGCACTAGTAGTGAGAATGCAAAGTGGTACAGCCACTGTGGGGGACACTAAGGAGGTTCCTCAAAAAAATAAAAAAAATAGAACTACTCAAAATAAAAAATAGAACTACTATTTGATCTAGCCAAATTATGGAAGCAACCCAAATTTCCGTTGATAGACGAATGAGTAAAGTGGATGTGGTATAAATATACAGTGGAATATTACTTAGCCATAAAAAGGATAAAACCTTGTCATTTGCAACAACATGGATGAATCTAAAGAGTATAATGCTAAGTAAGTCAGAGAAAGACAAACACCATATTATTTCACTCATATGTGAAATATAAGAAACAAATGAACAAAAAAGAAAAAGAGAGACAAACTAAAAGGCAGGCTTTTTGTTTTTCAATTTTTATTTAAAGTCTTGTCAGTGTAATATGGTTTCAGGAGTAGAATTTAGTGATTCATCACTTACATACAACACTCAGTGCTCAACACAAGTCCCTCCTTAATAACCCATCACCCATTTTGCCCATTCCCCACCCACCTCCTCTCTTGTAGCTCTGAATTTTTTCTCTGGGGTTAAGGTTTTCTTATGCTTTGCTTCCCTCTCTTTTTATCCCCTTCCCCTATGCACATCTGTTTTGTTTCTTAAATGCTACATGAGTGAAATCATATGGTATTTGTCCTTCTCTGATATTTGCTTAGATTAATACACTCTATCTCCATCCACATTGCTGCAAATGGCAAGATTCCATTCTTTTTGATGGCTGAGTAATATTCCATCCCCTCCCCCCCTTCCCCCCCCCCCAGCCAACATCTTCTGACACTTGGTCTCTCTCCATAGTTTGACTATTGTTGATAGCACTGCTATAAACATTGGGGTGCATGTGCCCCTTCAAATCTGTATTTTTTATCCTGTGGGTAAACACCTAATAGTGCAATTCCTGGGTCATAGGGTAGTTCTATATTTAACTTTTTGAGGAACTTCCATACTGTTTTCCATAGTGGGTGCTTCAATTTGCATTCCCACCAACTACGTGAGAGGGTTCCCTTTTCTCCACATCCTCACCAACATCTGTTGTTCCTGTCTTATTAATTTTAGCCATTCTGACAGGTGTGAAGTGGTATGCATCGTGGTTTCAATTTGAATTTCCCTGATGATGAGTGATGTGTCCTAGACTCTGGGTCTAGAGTTCTCTCTTGCCCAGCAAGAGAATGGACTCAGAATTAAAATGCAAGAGAGGCTACTATTGTCCAAGAGACAAGACACCCGGGCAAGGGTCCTTGTTCTGTTTTTATCAGGATCAGAAGGCTTACAAGCATGATGGACATGCACAGAAGACAATGAAACCATGAACATTAACTCGTGTGTGGGGGACAAAGGGGGTTTTGAAGATGTGCAGTGTTAGGGGTTTGGGTCAATAGGAAACAAAATCCCAGCACCAGGCAAAAGGTTGTTTAAGGCAGGCATGAGGCACCAAGTCTGTTTACATTAGTTGCCTAGGGGATAAGGCAGTTGGACCAGGCTACCTCAGGGTCTACAAGGCACCATTCTTTTGCTAATTAGCTCCACTCCAGGCAATTCCCTGCTACTATCCTTAGACCTGTTTACCTATTTACCTATTATGGTCCTTCCCTCCTGTGAAAGCACAAGACTAAGTTGGGGCACTTCTGCCCTGAATATATAATCTTGGATGCTTTCATCCTGTGACTTCCTATTTTTTATGCCTTTTTTTTCTATGCTGCGGGTGCTTCCACCTTGATTACCTAGCCCTGATTACCTAATCTTGGATGCTTTTACCCTAAACCTTGTTAACCCCTTGGTACAAACTCAGGGAATTCCTAAACTTATTCCCCATAATTTTGAGCATATTTTCATGTGTCTGGTAGCCATCTGGATGTCTTCTTTGGAAAAAAAATGTTTATTCATGGCTTCTGCCCATTTCTTAACTGGATTATTTGTTGTTGGGCATTGACTTTGATACATTCTTTATATATCTTGGATACTAATCCTTTATCAGATACGTCATTTGCAAATATCTTCTCCCATTCCATATGCTGCCTTTTAGTTTTGATGATTGTTTCCTCTTCACTATGCAGAAGCTTTTTATCTTGATCAATGCCAACTGATCATTTTTGCTTTTGTTTCCCTTGCTTCCAGAGATGTGTCTAGTAAGAAGTTGCTGTGGCTGAGGTCAAAGAAGTTGCTGTTTTTGTTCTACTCTACGATTTGATGGTTTCTTGTCTCACATTTAAGTCTTTCATCCATTTTGAATATTGCTTTGTATATGGTGTGAGAGTGGTCCAGTTTCATTCTTCGTTACTTTCCAGTTTTCCCAACGCCAAAAAACAGACTCTTAACTATAGAGAACAAACAAATGGTTACCAGAGTGGGGGGGGGGGAAGGTTGAAACAGGAGAAGGGGATTAAGAGTACATTTATGTTGATGAGCACTGAGTAATATATGGAATTGCTGAATCACTGTTTTGTACACCTGAAACTAATATAACACTGTATGTTAACTACAGTAGAATTAAAATAAAAAAATAAGTAAATGTATAACCAAGCACAAGTTTTTTGATGCTCTTGTTTTTGTTTTAGCAACAATTGTAGATTCATGTGCTTTTATAAGAAATGAGATTGCAAGAAGGATTCCATATATCCTTCACACGGTAGCCCCCAATGTAAATATCTTGCACAAATATAATGGGATATCATAACCCAGAAAATGACATGAATACAATCCACTACCTTATTCAGATTTCATCAGTATTACAATACATATGTGTGTGTATTTAGCTGCATGTAGCTTTAACACATGGAGATTTGTGTGACCTCATGTGTTAAACACTGTCAAGACACAGAATAATTCCATCACAATGATCCATTTTGCTACCCTTCCATGGTCTCAGTCACATCTCTTGTGCCCTCCCTTTCTAACCTCTGGAAATCATTAATTTCTTCATCTTTGTAAACTTGTCATTTTAAGAATGGAATACGAATCCAGTCATGTATAAGTAACCTTTTGAGATTCTTTTCTTCCTTCCTTCCTTCCTTCCTTCCTTCCTTCCTTTCTTTCTTTCTTTTTTCTCAGCATATTTATATTTGGATTCATCCAAATTATTTCTTATATCAATACTTTTTGTGAATAGTATCTCATGGTATGAATGCATGACAAATTAAACATTCACCTATTGTAGGGCATTTATGCTTTTTCCAGTCTTTAGCTATTACGATTAAAGCTTCAATGAACACGTGTACAGAATTTTGTGTGAACACAGTTCTTATTTCTTTGTTTTTTTTTTATTTTTTAAATGTTTATTTTTGAGAGAGAGAGAGAGAGAGAGAGAGAGAGAGAGATGCAGAGAAAGAAGGAGACACAGAATCTGAAGCAGGCTCCAGGTTCTGAGCTGTCAGCACAGAGCCGGACCTGGGGCTCAAACTCACAGGCCACAAGATCATGACTTGAGCTGAAGTTGGTCGCTTACCCAACTGAGACACCAGGCGCCCCTAGTTTTTGTTTCTTTGGAATAAATGTATAAGAGTACAATTACTTGGTTGTATTGGAAATGGATGGTTAGTCTTAGAAGAAACTGTCATAGTCTTTTCCAAAGTGGCTATAATTATTTTCTATTTCTACCAGCAATATAGGACTGATCCAGTTTCTCCACATCCTTAATGAATTTGGTGTTGTCACTATTTTTCTACATACTTAGCCATCATGATAGCTTCATGTAGCAAAATCTCACTTTGGTTTTAATTTGCTTACCTTTTATAGCTAATGATAATAAACATCTTTCTTATGTTTATTTGCCATCTTTAAATTGTTTTAGGCATAATGTTTCTTTACGTATTTTGATCATTTCCTAATTGGGATAGTTTTACTGTTGAGTTTTGAAAGTTCTTTATATAATCTACATTCTCTTCCATTTCATAGATTGTCTTTTATTCTTTTAACAGGGTCTACTGCAGGCCAACAGCTTTTAATTTTGATAATGTGCAATTTGTTGGGTTTTTTTTTTTTTTTTTTTTGCTTTTGCTTTTAAAGACACTGTTTTTGGAGTAAAGTCCAAGAACTCTGCCTACCCTAGATCCCATAGATTTTCTTGTACTTTTTTTCCTAAAAAAATTTACAGCATTATGTTTTATATATAAATCCATAATCTATGGATCCATGATCTATAACATTTTGCAGTTGATCTTAGCCAAAAGGCCGAGAAGCGATTGATCTATAACATTTTGTATAAGGGTGAGATACAGGTAGAAGTTTTGTTCATTCAGTCGGTCATTTGTTTTTGGGTAAGGAACTGCTTTAGCACAATTAGTTGAAATGCTACCCAATATACATTGAGTGCCTTTTATATCTTTGTGAATAATCAGCCAGGCATATTGTATGCATCTATTTCTGAACTCTATTGATCTACATGTTTATTCCTCTAAGAATGCCACACTCTTCATTGTTATAGCTATGTAATAAGTTTGAATGGGCAGGGTGCTTTCTCCAATTTTAGTCTTATTCTGGTAGTTGTAAGGTAAGAACTGGGAAGAATGTGGCTACTCCATCTTGGCTGAAATCAGAAGCCCACACAAGATTTTAATTAAGAAACAAAAATAAATTCATTTTACGAATTAATTCCAACATCATATTTTCTTTTAAAATTTCAAATAGTATTAGAATTTAAAATTTCAGTTTCTTTTTACCTAAACATTAAACTCCAAATTATGATTTTTCTGCATATCAAAGGCAATTTCTACCATTTTATACTAAAACATTTCCATACAAATGGCTCACATCTCCACAGTAGGTATTGAATAAGAACAGAAATGTTCTAACTCTATAAAGAGATTTTGGAAAATGCTTTAAATCAGAGCTGAGAAATTTCACTTAATGTTTTATAATTTCCAATATTTCATAAATATCACAGTTAAGCAATTATATGACTTTTAATTTTTGATAGCCCAAGTATTATTAATTGTCCAGTGTCCTTAGTACTTTGGTGGGCTTAAAACAATAATCAGTATAGTTCAGTTATTAAGTATGGAATGATCTGGGACTTTTATTATGATAACCTCAAATTATGTAGCCCGAAGGATGCCTATTATTAAAAGCACAACATCAGATTGGACATCAGTTGTCAATATTAACCTAAAAGGTATTCTACTGCATTTGAAGAACTGGTAAACATAAAATTCATGTTTTTATAGGTATCTTAGCATATAACTTTTTTATGAATTCTATTCCAAGGTAGACCTGGTAATACACTATAAATTATAAACAAAAATGACATGTTTTAATAGTTAATCAACAATCAGGAAAGCCATCATTTTACTACATAATAATAGGAAGATGATTATCGTCTTTGTTAAAAATATTCTGTAGTAATATATTAATTTTGAGGGAAATAAATATCATTAAATGAATAAAGTTAGCTATTGGATATGAATTCAGTGTTTTACACATTTCTTAATTCAAATTTCCTTAAAGAAACTGCATACCATCTAGTGATCTAGTGGCAAAATTACAACTTTTAATTCAGCATTTTTTTTTCATGCAAGCATCATCATTATCTAACTGATGAAAAATAAAAACCAAAACAACTTAATTAAGTTTAAACTGAAAATCTTTGGTGAAATAACTTTCTGGGAAATTTTCCAGATACTCAATTATTCTTATTAATTTGCATCTTAACAGATAAGGTAAATTCAAAAAACAGGGAAGAGAGTTACTATTAACTCCTATGACTTTGTTATTTATGAGCAATACTTGTATAAGTGCCACAACACAGGCTCATTTTTGTCACCTAGAAATATGCATATTATTTCATGATTGCTATATAAATGTACTAGATATAAACATGTTTGGTATGCTCATAGGCTTGGATTCCTGTTTCATATAAATATATACTGGATAAACTTTCAGAAAGAAAAAAAGGTTCGGGGTGCCTGGGTGGTTCAGTAGGTTAAGCGTCCGACTTCAGCGCAGGTCACGATCTCGTGGTCCGTGAGTTCGAGCCCCGCATCAGGCTCTGGGCTGAAGGCTCACTTCCGATTCTGTGTCTCCCTCTTTCTCTGCCCCTCCCCCGCTCATGCTCTGTCTCTCTCTGTCTCAAAAATAAACGTTAAAAAGAATTAAAAAAAAAAAAGGTCGGAGAAGTTGGATATTAAAACACGATTAAATTAGTGTAGAAAACAAGGCAATTTAATGTATTCTTACTTCTATCTTTATCTTTTATGCAGCCTAAATAGATGCTCTACATTGGCTGCCAGAGATACATAGTAATACAGTCCAGATTTCTTTACAGGTTATTTCAAACATCTTCAGAACTGAAAAAAAAAATATTTTCATTTTTTTTTTCTAATTGACTTCTAAAATATCCCTGGATCCACAGTTCCCACACAATTCACATTCCTCAAATTCATAATCTAATCCCACCTCTTTGCTTTCCATAAATGGTGTAAAAGATAAGGTAATTTGGATGATTCAGTTGCTACCCTCTTTGCCTCAAAATGTCCCTGTATTTTCATTCTTTATATCTCCATTGTAACATGAAGAAGAAGCATACTTCTTCCTCCTTCTTTACAAACTTACCATCTTTCCTTATTCTATTCCCTCCCTATTCTCTGAATCTTAGCTCTATCAAATATCCCATTTCCCTTTATAGCATCAATCTCTGTTTCTTTACATTCTTCGCTTGGATTCAATCTTCCTAGAAACAACAATAATAAAAAAAAATAATATGCTCTCCTTGATCATGGTACCCAGTGGCTTCTCTATTTTCTCTCAATCCATCAGAAATGTTCTTTTTGGATAAATTATTTCTGACAAGAAAAATCTAACATATCATACAGCCATTAGATTTTTTTATCTTTTTATTCATTTTGGGAGGATTGCACATTTTACATATAAATTAAATGGAGAACTATTCAGATAATTCTAGTTTTATCCCTATTATCTCCTTTCTATTCTGTCCCTCCAATCAAAACTTTTTAATTTATAAATTGTTAATATTTTAATTTAAAAGTGTAGACTGCTAATGATTGTCTGCCCATGTCCTGCCTGAAATACCATGATTGTTTATGAAAACCGGATACTGTTTGGGCTTAGAAAAAAATAAATATGTGTATATATTTATGTGATAGAATACTATACACATTATCTCCCCCATCATATATTTCACTTAAAAGTTATATCCTGGTGTTGATAACCATAGTAAAGTGTTTTCTACCTTGGCTCTACTGACATTTGGGGCTGGAAATTCTTTATTTGGGGACTGTCCTATGCATCATAAGTTGATTAAGAGGATTCACGACCTCTACAAACTGCGATGTCAGTAGGAATCCCAAGTCATGATCATCAAAATGTCTCCAGATATGAATCCAGGTGTGTGCAAAGTCACTCCCAGTTGAAAACCACTGCCTAAGTAATATGTAAAAGATAGTTATCATTTCTTTTTATAGCACCATAGTATTCATTCTTAAAGATGCAAAATAGTTTGAGGCACCTGGGTGGCTCAGTTGGTGAAGCATTCAACTCTTGATTTTGGCTCAGGTCATGATGTCGCGGTTTTGTGTGTCAGGCCCTGTTCACTGACCACCACTCACCACCCCCCCTCCCGCCCCCTGCTCATGCTCTGTTTCTCTGAAAATAAATAAATAAATTTTAAAAGTTGGGAAAAAAGGATGCAAAAGTGTTTGTTGAATAGCCCCTTATTAGTGACCTTTTGGGGGGGGCTTCCTATTTTGTTATTGTTAATACTACTGCAACTAATTGCTTATCACATTTTAACAATGTGTTTTTAAATTTGATTTTTAGAAGTGAGTCTATTAAAAACAGTGTAACTATGCAATGATGCTAGATGTTACCAAAGTTCCCTTCATTTTGCATTCCCACTAATCATATATGGTGCAGCAAATTTTGAATGCTATATGTCTACTGAGAAAATAACCATATATTTTCTGTTTGAAACAGTGATCCTTCACCCTGATTAACCCCCTTTCTCTCTTGTCACACTTTCATGAATATTACATTCATTTTCATATTTCAATATTCTTATTGATTTAATATTTTAATTTATAGATAATTAATCAAAGTATATGGTTAGAATCCATGTTAATGCTAAAATAAGAGAGCAGTTTAGTTCTACAAGGCAAAAAAAAAAAATTACGAAAACAGAAGAAAAGTGCTCATAAAAAATGCCCTCTTCTATTTGTAGCTTTAAAATGACAAGTATAGAGCATGAGCGATGTAAAATACAATTCATTATGGAGCCACTTTCATATTCACCTACCCGTCTTTTCCTTTTGCTATATGTCATCAAGAGAAAAATATACTAGATGAAAAAGTGTACAAAATGAATAAGAAGATCCAGACAGAATTTGCACCATAGAAAAACCTATAAAATTATAATTAGAATATCTCTTAGTTTACCATTTTTCCCCTTGTTTTACTTTAAGTTTCTCATTATAGTTTTACAGTTAAATAAAATAATATCTCTGTCTGGAGGAAATTCTTAGGATTTCCAACAAAAAATCCCATTGAATGAAATTTTTACTAACTCATTTACACAAAGTTATTTTATTCATGTGACATTCTGTGGGGGCAAGCCCAGTAACTGTTACCATAATCAAAAGCATTTCGAAATAAATTAAAAATTCTTCTAACATGTTAAAGCCAAATGAAGCAAAATATTGCATCTCTAATACAGGTACCACTGAAGATTTCTCTTCTAAATGTGACTTTTAGCTTTAATTTTTCTTATAAACTTAGCTGAATTATCCTCAATCATGCTGTCAAACAATTATTCTTTTGAAAATCCTCAAAGTAAATAGCTACTGAAAAATAATCAGCTTCTCCTGATAATTTTTGACAAAGTTAAAAATCACTTTTGCTCTCCAGATTTTCACAGGTATCAATATTTTAACTAATATAAGTTTAAGTCAGAAAAACCAAAGCAACTCTAGGATTTTAAGCCAAGAACATCAATGCAAGAAATTGATAATGTGGGATGGAATAGGTGAAAGGACAAACAGAAAATGGTTAGGAAACTTGTATGTTGGTCCCTTTCTCTCTGCCCCTCCCCGTCCCATCTCTACAAAATAAATAAACATTAAAAAGAAAGAAAGAAAGAAAGAAAGAAAGAAAGAAAGAAAGAAAGAAAGACAGAAAGAAGGAAGGAAGGAAGGAAGGAAGGAAGGAAGGAAGGAAGGAAAGAAAGAAAGAAAGAAAGAAAGAAAGAAAGAAAGAAAGAAAGAAAGAAAGAAAGAAAGAAAGAAATGAAAGAAGAAAGAAAAAGACACTTCTAGTTGGCAGCAAGGAGACAGCTGTCTCAGACAGCTGAAGAAATAATGGGAGAAGTAGGGGGAAACTAATCCAACAGCCTGGACCTCTCTGGGATTAGGGGACCACACGCATAGAAGAGGCTGCTTAGAGAGAGCTAGAAATGTAGAAATGGGTGCTCCATTGGCAACCAGAGCCACAGAAGATGGGGCAATGCTGGAGATGACGGAGACAGAAATACCCTTAATTTGTCCTTCCTCCACCCTACAATCTTTAACCAATCCCTTCTTTCTGTTAATCCCAGTTGGAATGTGTAGAATTGGTCTCCTTGTTCAACATGGTGGAACTAAGAAATGGTAAGAAAAAGATCTGAAACAAATGAAGCAAACACCCTGCACAAAATTCCTTCTTATTCTTGTTATTAATGGTTGTTTATCAGCAGAGTCAGTCTAACTGAGAACTAGCTTCTTTGTTGCTATACTTTTGTGGCTGTTAATGTTAATTGAGGGTTTTGTTTTCTTTCTTACTTGACATTATCACTTAGCAATGAAATTCCATGAGAACAGATATGATCCATTGTTGTGTTCCCAATACTTAAAAAAAGTCTAGACCACATTAGCTGGTCAACACAATGTAGTGAATAAATAGATGAATGAATAAAACCTAATTCATTAGAGAAACAAACTATGGGCAAATATGACATTCTGAAATTTAATTTATAATAACTTCATCTGGTTGGTTTAATTTTTTGTTTGAAGTTTGAAACTCATATTCCAGTGAAGATGAAAATCAAATAATCAGAAAATTCAAATGACATATATATATCTCAATGTATTTTAAACACCAAATGATATTTTATTTCTGTTTATATAATCTTCATTTACATAAATGTATATTACCTATAAAAATTTATCCAAAATGTTTTTAAAGTAATAAATGTTTATGTGTATCTTTGCCATTTGTTTATGACAAGAAATTTAAGATTCCATTTAAATTTTTGATATGATATATAATACTTAAATAGCTGAGTAACCAACAGATGACCTATAACATAGTTGATGGTCTTCATTATCACTAAATAATGACATAAAGATAATTAAGGTTATTGTTATTGTATTCTGAAATATACACTGAAGATAAAGATTGTCTAAATAGATTTACAGATAATACTTGAAAGATGAAATAGACATCCATATAAAAAATAAAACTGTTTATTTATTTATTTATTTATTTATTTATTTATTTATTTATTTTTATTTTAGAAAGAGAAAACTTGCACAAGTGGGCGAGAGGGACAGAAGGGGGGAGAGAGAGAGAGAGAGAGAGAGAGAGAGAGAGAGAGAGAGAGAGAGGGAATCTTAAACAGGCTCCACAATCAGCATGGAGCCCACCATGGGGCTTGATTCCATGATCCTGGAATCATGACCTGAAGCAAAATCAAGAATCAGTCATTCAGTCAACTGAGCCACCCAGGTGCCCCAAAATTGGATATTTCAAAAAACTACCTGCAGAATAATTAAAATAAATAGAAACTTGATCTTTAAGTTCCTGAATTTATACCAGAATAAGTGGTGATAGCTTGACATGGAAAGACTATGAGTAGACTCAATGCAATATGTCTTCAGAAGTTATGTGTACATTTAACATATTTGTGTCAACTATATTTTGAGCATCATATTTGAATTAATTGATGACTACCTCTCATAAAGCTATAGCCTTCAATGCCAAATTTGGTTTTACTGTCCATGACAGCAAGACATTTTATGGCAAATGCAATGCTGAACAAAATGTGATATTTCATGATTATACTTTCTCTATTATCTCTCAGAATATTTTGAAATGGCATTCTTCAACCACAATTTGAAAATATTTATATTTTTCTCTTTGCAATATTGCAAAGCCTGCAGGACACAAATCTACATAATTAAGACAGTTTAGTGTAACAGATATTGTTACTTTTCATTACATATTCAATTAGAATAATTATATGGTTAACTTGACATTTATCTAAGTATCTGTCCCCAGGCGATGAATAGTTATCGATAATTTTCACAGTAATTCAATTGCATTTAAAAAAGTATTGCAACTATTTACCTTTATCTGACTATAGCAACTCAATATTAATCTAATTATAGGGGGAAGAGCTATTTGAGATAGATTGTTAGTCTTCCAAGATAATATTAGCTCAAATACTAGAACAAAGTAAACATTTAAAAATCTAATTATTACTAAATGAACCACCTCTACTTTGACAACCATACCCTACATAAGACAGAGTAAACTTAAGAATTTAGTCAGTACTGATAAAATGAGAAATTGTAATTAGTTTGTTTCTCAGTTTGACTGCATTCTCACAAATATTCCTATTGATAACTCAGGTTTATTTATTTTTTTTAAGGTTGAAATGATTCTTTGGTCAGAGTGCAATCTACTCATTTCAAACTACCTACAAACAATTTCTGATAATAATTCAGTTGTCCTTTAGAGACAGCTTGGTACTCATTCATATTCACAAAATTGACATTTTATGTTTCATTTTTGTTTTTCAGAAGCAAATGACTTCCTGACTCATGTTCTTAACAAAAATAAAATAAGGAACAAATTATAAGGTAAATCAACAAGTGTTCTTGTCAAATGCAGCCAATCCAGCCTGACTTAAAGTTTATATTAGCTTTATAGTCTGACATATAAATACTAAATAATCAGTTTGATAAAACATAATATGTGTAGTGAAGAACTTTTGCTAATACATTTATTCTTTTTTATTTAATATATATAACAATGAATTAAAAATAAATTTCCCTATTATTCTATCCTCAATTAGCTTATTACCTTTATCATATTTTCATCAGTAAGTTATTAAATGTTATATTTTCAAGTATTTTAATATTTTTTGTATTTCCAATGTCAGACAATGTTTAAGATAAACCCCAAGTCACATTAGCTTGTGTTTACTTTAACTAGTCTATAGTTCTCTATTGCCTTCCATGTTCATACAGCCAGTGCTCATCCTTAAAGCAAAAGAAAACAAAATCAAACAAAAAAATAAGCAATGACTTTCCTAGGCTTTTAGAAATTTACAGAAGAAATACTAGTAGCCAAAACAATAAAGGAAAGACTGTTCTACCTCACTACTATTCAAATAAATTAAAGTGGAATCAACATTGTGACATGATCCCTTGCTTAAACGTACAACATTATAGAAATCTACTCCCAGTTTATTGAGAGTGCAAGGAATATTTACTGTCTTTTATTGCTGGTGGCAGAATATCAAATACTGATACTCTAAGGGGAGCACAGTTTAAAGATAAAAAATATTTATACTCTGACACAGCAATTCAAACTTTAAGAAGGCACAATAAAAACGTGTGGTTTACCTCAAAAATATGCTTGCAATGTTGTTCATTACAATATTGTTTATAATTAGAGTGAATATGAATATGCATCATTCTTATTTCCAAAGTGTCTTAGTTTGCACTATAAATTCATGGTTATACTATTTATAATAATAATACTACTTTCAAAAATTAAATCACCTTAAAATGTAAGCTACCTTAAATATAAATTCACATTTATATTTAAAATATAAATTATCCTGCTAATTTGTTCAGGGTAATACAAAGTAGTTATTAGAATAACTGTATTGTGGGGCGACTGGATGGCTCAGTTGGTTGATTGTCCCTTGTTGTAATCAGCACTGGGTATATATGTAGCTGAGGAATCACGGGGTTCTACTCCTGAAACCAATACTACACTGTATGCTACTTAACTTGAATTTAAATAAATAAACTTTAAAATAAAAAAAAGAAAGAAAATAAAAATAATCTACATAAATAAATAAATAAATACATAAATTCTACATGTAAACAAACAAACAAAAAATGTTCTGTCTTTCTCTCTCTGCCCCTCTCCCTCCACCCTTGCTAATGCTTGTGTTTTTTCTCTCCCTAAAATAACAAATAAATACAATAAAATAGCTATATTGTATCATAAGGAAAATATTAATAATAAAGGCTAAATTATCTTTCAAATGTTCATGTGCACATAAATGTAAAAATGTCTGGATAATCGGGGTGCTTGCGTGACTACGTCAGTTAAGCATTTGACTTCGGCTCAGGTCATGATCTTGCAGTTTGGGGTTGGAGCCCCACATCGGGCTGTGGGCTGATGGCTCAGGGCCTGGAGCCTGCTTCAGATTCTGTGTGTCTCTCTCGGTCCCTACCCCGCTTGTGCTCGCCTGCTCTCTCTCAAAAATAAATAAACATTAAATATTTTTTTTAAATGTTTGGATAATCTTTTTAAAATTAAAAACTGTGGTTAATCAGTGAATTACAAGAATTAAGTCATTTTTTACCAATATGCATCTTCCAGTTTTATAAACTATGTTTATTATTTAAAAAAAATCAATGTAATTCTACACATAAGGACAAGTAGAAGACTATTAACAATATTATCTGTGCAACTGTTAGTTAATAGCTGAGCTTAATACTGGTTGCTCAATGAAAATTTAGTATCAAAGAGAATTATTTGTATTCCATTCTGAACCGATAATTTGAATAGCAAATAACTTAACTGATGTTCATATTAACTCTTACAACAGTCATTTATTTAAAGCATGCTATGTGCTTACGTTCCAAAACCGGAAGGAAATAAGGATTCAAAGCATGAGCGAGACTTGTATCTTCAAGTATTTCATGATAGAATGGTAGAAGCAGACTTTGAAAGACATCATGATTGAAATAATATTTAGTTGAGAACTGGGAGATATACAACCTCTCTCCCTTCACCACCAACCCCCACCCCGCCGCAAATAAGGACAATTCCATGTGAGAAAACAGCTTGGTCATGGGTATAGAAAAGTGAAAGGTAAGTCCTTGAGTGAAAAACAGACTGTACTTTCGGGATGTAGGAAGAAATAAATTTGGCCAAGTGGGTCTTGGTTAGATTGCAGAGAATGCTACATGTATACTGATGATTATATATAAAGGAATTGTAGACATCGGAGCTCAGTTAATAGGTGTAGTATAAGCAGAGCTGATTTTATGAAAATGGCCCAGCTTCCCTGCGTATAATGGGAGAACTGATTCTGGGAGTCTCTGGACAGCCTTTTAGACTTTAGGCAAGTGTTAATGAGTTCCTAAACTAGGCGAGAGGAAATCAAAGGGAGGATTTTGGTTTCAGAGGCAATGCACGGATGAGCTATGAGATTGTAAACAGTTTCAAATTTGGAGATTAGGGGAAAAGAGAAACAAAATCTCGCCCCCAGCTTTTAAATTTAAAGAGTCACATGAAAATATAGGTGTGATTTAGTGTCTGCAATTACAAGAATGAGGACTGTAATGAGAATTAGAAATCTGTCACAAGAATGAGATAGTTTAAGATAGAAAATTACGTTAAATGTAATTTAGAATCAACAGCATACGTGGCCTATTCTGTCCCTAAATCTGAAATCTTTTGTTTTCTATGTCTGTGTTTTCAAATTTGAAAAATAATGTATGAGAAATAAAAGAAATTGATCATGTCGGTCACTTCAATTAATTGAAGATTTCTTTAAAAGTACTTAATGCAATCTTTTCATACAGTGATATTTTTAACACCAATATTTTTAATAATCTAATGTGTCAAGTTTATTTATCTTTATTTAGAGTGCTTCATTGTATATTTCAACAACATTTTTATTATCCTTTGTGTTTCAGTGTATCGAACTAATAGGAAAGAGAATAGTCAGAATGGAATGACTTAATATTCCTGGTTACTAAATCTCTCCTGAATCAGAATGCTGACAAAGGCATCAGTAAGTGGAAAGTAGTTTGAACTTTGAGCCTCGTAATTTTATTATAGTTTTCAGTTTCTTCTGTTGAGCCTAAGAAATTTCTCTAGGTCATTACTCTTAGAAATTTTGATGTTCTGGAATAATGAAAGGGATGTTTTATTCTTTTACTTTCACCAAAACTGTCCTGCCAACAATTTTTTTAATTAATTAATATACTTTTTAATTTTTTAAAAATCTTTTTCTTAACGTTTATTTTTGAGACAGAGAGAGACAGAACATGAACAGGGGCAGAGAGAGAGGGAGACACAGAATCTGAAACAGGCTCCAGGCTCTGAGCTGTCAGCACAGAGCCTGATGCGGGGCTCGAACTCACGGACCGTGAGATCATGACCTGAGCCGAAGTCGGACGCTTAACCGACCGAGCCACCCAGGCGCCCCCTGCCAACATTTTTTAAAAGCTTCTAGTTTGTTGTTGTTGTTGTTTTCAGTTTTGTATACTCTTAATGATACTAATCATATATTCTAGTTCATTGCTTTGGTCAAAAAAAATTGGAATTCATAATTGTAAACATCTCAAGTGTCTGTAATTTGGCAAGCTTTTTATGTTTTACATGCTTTTCTTGGACATTTTTTATCATCTACTTAGAGCTCCATTTTTAGTAATAAAAGCAGTGATGAGAATTCTTTATCCTACGTTCAGGTATCTCATAAATTTATATTTTCTCACATTGGATTCATATATACAGAATGCAGTCTAAGCAGCATTTTGATAATAGTTATTTTCAGTCTATATATTTTTCTTTTTGTCAGACAAATTAGTACTAGGCATTCTGATCCTAAGAATCATATAAGGTGTGTTCTATGAATAAAGATGTGATTTGGAAAATTTCCATGAGCATTTTATCAAGTATGGATGCAGGTACCAAATAGCTCCTAAAATATCAACTCTTCCCTGATGGTATTGGAAGTTAGTCATTAATATATATATAATGAGATATGAAAGCAAACCCAATTATCTATTATAAGTAGCATAAACTACATTACCAAAAGAAGTTTTGATCATAGTGGTATATAAATTAAAACAATAATTAACTAAGTACATATTTGTAATAAAAAGGTTTTAAATGGATTGAAAATATATAGAAATCTCAATGATAGTGATGGCTTTTGATGTGTGACTAACAGAAATAAGACAGGAGATGGGAAACAAATGATGTCTCATCAAAATTTAAAAAATGCCATTTAATATTTTATAGTTTACCTATAAATATATCCTTTAGAATCTTTAAAAATAAAATAAAAAATTAATTAATTTATCTTAATCAGTTTAAGTAATATATATCTGAAATTGAAGTTTTAGTCTATATAATTTAAAATTAACATGTATAATATAGTATATTCTTAAGAGATATGTATATTAACTTTATATGGAAAATAACCAAATTTATCTTTCTGATTTTAAGATGACATCAATTTAATGTGGAGGGAATTTACAAAAAAATCTTGGACTTTTCAATTGATTTCAAATTACTATTTTCTGAAAACATGGCCATGACAAACTCATTATCTTTGAGCTTTATAGTAAATTATTACAATCTTACTTAATCCAAAAATCCCCAAATTTTTTATATTACATGTTGATTTTCATAAAAATAAGATTGAAAATAGTAATACATTTTATAATATCATGAATTTCATTGATCTCTAGTATCTTAAATCCTATTCAAATAAATCACTAAACCTATTATAATAAGTACATTTTTTTGCATAATTCTCATTTTCTTTTCATTCCAAAGATTTGATTGATGCATATTTGTATTCAAATATGTGTGAATTAAAGCATTTGCATCTATGCATTTACTAAGAGTAAAATATCCCATGAATGTTCTACTTAAATATTTGTCATTTTAATTTATATATTTTTTTATTATTTTGTTTCTTGAGAATTTTAGCGATTATTTTCCCTGTAGAACCTATTTTTATATCAATTATAGTATAATAGTTAATAGTTTGGGTTCTTGAATTAAACAATCCTGTTCAACTCATGCTTCTATCAATGTTAATAACTACATAATCTTTAAAAGAAATTTTGATGATTGAATAAAATAATCTCTGTGAGCCATTTAATATTATTTCAGTTTCAGTATGCATACAATCAATGCTCTTATTTTTAGTGATAATATTACCTTCAATTCATGAGTATGATTTCCATTTAAAATTGATATTTTTCTCCTAAATGAATTATTCACGCTACATATGTATGTCTGATTCATGGTTACTATAAGGTAAAGGCAAACGTGATAATATTTATAGGAAGAGGTGAATGTACTACTTTTAAAACAGGACATTTTAATAAAATACTCTAGGATATGTAAGGAAAATAATTTGAATTGTGCTTATTTTTTGTTTTTATCTATCTGTCTGTCGGTTAAGACACTATCTTTTTTTTCAGAATTAAAATAAAATTTAATGTTTATTTATTTTTGAGAGAGAGAGAGACAGAACACAAGCAGGGGAGGGGCGGAGAGAGACACACACACAGAATCCTCTGTGCTGTCAGCACAGAGCCTGACATGGGACTTGACCGAGCCACGCAGGTGTCCCTCCCTTTTCAGAATTTTTAAGGGTTTCCATGACTGAGGTTGTAATGAGAAACAGTGTAGCAGTAAAGAAAAGTTAAATAGTTACTTTCTTACCAGTCAATTGGGAGATTATCCTTAGAAAGCATGATGTTGGGCAAAAGTTTTAAAAAACGGAGATATCGTTCTGCACATCTCTGAACCACATCAATGCTATCTGGCTCTTGATCTATCCTTGGTTTTAATTCCAGTGATATTTGTATGATTTCCTCATCCTGGTTTTTGATCAGTTGGAGAATATTTTCTTATGTGCTAATTATTAGCTTTTCCTTTGGCAGATCTCTGACAAAAGGCTGGAGCTTAAAGGAATTTGTGTGGACAGAAAGACAACAGTTGATAGAGCAACAACCTATGTTTGTTCATGCCTGAAATGTATATATTTAGATGAAGGCTGTACCTGCTTCCCTAAACCAGCATTATTTTCTTGTTAAGGCAAATCATATAATTTCTGCATTTCCAAGTCTTGATGGTGGCTTCCTAAATAAAGGAAATACCAAGATGTTAATTTCTGCAACTGTGACTTTGGACAACTATTGAACCTATCTAAGAATCAGTCTCCTCATCTGTAACTAAATTAGTTTGGGTTAAATAATCTGTAAATTCCTTTTTGGTTCCAAATTTCTATGATTTAAAAAAAAATGTATTAAAGGGCTACTCTTATGAACTAATATGCTCATTGGCTTCTGTGGTCCTGTTCTAAGACATAATTTTTTAAAAAGATGATTCTTGAACCTCATTATAAAGTATGCAGTTTTTCATAGGAAATGAATGTGAAAGTTCAGTGAATATCAAATTATAATCTATACGTACATTTTCCTTCCTCAATTCTCTTTGAGTCTTGAGTATATACTACCTCCCCATATTAATGTGGAGGCAAAAAAAAAAAAAAAGTAGGATTCTTCAATCCTAGTGGGTGTTTTAGGTGTGTGTATGTTTATATTTATATATATTATTATACAAAACAATGCTTATTTTTGGAAAATATTTGCCTTTACCCCTTCTTCAAATAACAGACCAAAACTATCAGCTTCCTCCTAAACACCACAAAGCAGCATAATGGGAGTAATAAAATGAAAGATGTTAAACATTTGCCTCCAAAAAAAATGTCTTCTAAAATTAATGAGAAAGACCTTCGGGACTCCAGGATTATGATATGGAAAGATCACGAATCCGGTTTCTGTTTATTATTCAGGTTTTTTTTGTTTTGTTTTGTTTTGTTTTGTTTTGTTTTGTTTTGTTTTGTCTGACAAGGCCAATAAAGGAAGAGATGAGGGGAAAGGGGAACAAAGGAGACAGTTTGGATAATCACATTTAAGCCATGGATCCACTTTTGCTTGCAAAAAATCATATCAAGTTCTATTCTTCCATGCATATTGAAAATAAGTTTTTAAATTTTATTGATTATTTTCTATCATAAGTCCATTTGGGTGAGAGCTCTAGTAACTAAAGGAATCATAATTTTCTCAGGTAGAGATACTTACATCTTTATCAGGTCTAAACCTTGTCTAAAATTATAATTTGTTACATTCACTCTTTTAATCCATATGAGCTCATGTTTAGAAGTTTGTTGAACAATTATTTATTTAGGACAGCAATCTTAAAATACTAGTTTAAATAGTCAAGTACTCATGCTATGTATGTAGAAAACATAGAAGGAATAATATAATATCGATAATATTTTTCAAATAATTCAGGGTAAAAAAAATGAACCTTACACCTTTAACAAATCTAAAATTTTATTTAAAAATTAGATAGCCAAGAAAATATTAATATAGGTACACTTCTCCATCCTCCAAAAGTCTATACAGATCATGAGGCAGTTGTAGTAATGAAAAAAATACGCTCTCAAGCTACGTGAATCACATATTCCTTCAGGGAAGGGAGACATACCCCAGTTTAGTAGCTGAACATCACACTCTATGTTGGTGATCAATTATTTTTTTATGACTTCACCGTAATAGAAATAATTGCTTCAAAGAAATTATAGTAAAGTATGTCGTACGCTTTCATAATATAGTAATTTGAGAAGGTAGATTCAGCTCTTTACTGAGCGCTCTCCCAGGTTGATGGTACCATCTAAATATGTCTCAAAGACAGCAAACACATTAATTGATACGGTAAGTGAGTGTACTCTCATAGAAACATGGAGAGCACAGCATGTTGATATTAAAGACTATTTATTCTGTTCTCCATCTGTGACTATTTTCTTAAATAGACTTTATCTGTATCCACATAAGTAATATATTTAGATTTCACAAAACAAAATGTCTCCTTTTTTGTAAATTTACCCCCTGTGTGCCTTTGAAATAGAATATTAATTATGATGGCTTTGCAACTGAGAGTTTTAAAACTGATGAATCAGAATACGCAATACTTAAAACATAGTTTATTTCAATAACCCTCATTTAAATAACTCAATATTGAAGAACTCTGATGAGAATTCACAGATTATGTTTAGGAAAATTATACATGTCATAGGCTAACAAAGAGAATTTATAGTGAGAATAGGTGAAATCAATGAACTAAGAGAAATAAACACTGTAGTTACTAAATCTCTAGCTAAATTAAAAATAATTAACAAATAAAGTTACAAGGTGTTTGAGATCAAATTATTAATAGAAATGATTGTTAAAAAAATCTGTACGATTAAGGGAAGTTTAATGTAATTTAGAGAAAAGAATAACGATTATTATAGAGAAATTTTATCACGGTTTTTTAAACATGTTTTTGTTTTTGTTTTGGTTTGGTTTGTTTTGGTTTTTGGTTTTTGGTTTGTTTGTTTTAGTTGGAACGGGGCTCTGAAATTCTTGGTTCCAAAACATTTTTATCACGCCAAAAGAAACCTATACTCATGAACCAGTCACTGTTTACATTTCCTTACCTCAATCCCTTGACAGCTACTAATCTGCTTTCTGTCTTCATAAATTTACATTTTCTGCATATTGGATATAAATGCAGGCATATAATATGTGGTTTTGATGTTTAGATTCTTTTATTTAGCATAATATCTTCAGGGTTAATCATGTTGCAGCAGGTAGCAGTATTTCACTCCTCTTTAAGGCTGAATAATATTCCATTGCATGGCTATACTACTATTTGTTTATCCATTTATCAATTGGTTGATAATTGGCTTGTTCTCCCTTTTGGCTATTGTGAATACTATAGCTATGGACATTCTTTTACAAGTAAATGATCAAAAAATTTGCAATTCTTTAAAGCATATGCTAGAAATTGCCGGGTCTTATGGTAATTCTATGTTTCACTTACTGAGAAATGAATCTATTTTATAAAATAGCTGTGATATTTTACATTGCCATTAACAACATATGATGGTTCCTTAACTCCACATCATCACCAACATCTTATTTTCTGTTGTTTTGTTTTGCATTAAATTATCGACATTGTAGTAGGTCTGAAATGATATCTCATTGTGATTTTGGTGTACATTTCTCTAAAGACTAATGATGCTGAGAATCTTCTCATATGCTTGTTATTCATATACTATCTTTGGAGAAAGGTCTATACAAGCTTTTTGCCCATATGTTGTGTTTATATTGTTGAGTCTTAAGGGTTCTTCATATATTCCAAATATTAGATCCTGATCAGCTTTATGATATGTAAATATTTTCTCTGTAGGTTGTCTTCTCTTTTTCCTGATAGTGTCAATTGACACATAAACATTTTTAACTTTGATGAAGTCCAATTTATCTAGTTTCTCTTTTGTTTTTTAATGTTTATTTAATTTTGAGAGAGAGAGAAAAACAGAGCACGAGTGGAGGAGGAGCAGAAAGAGAGGGAAACACAGAATCTGAAGCAGGCTCCAGGTTCTGAGCTGTCAGCACAGAGCCCGACGCGGGGTTTGAACTCACAGACTGTGAGATCGTGACCTGAGCCCAAGTCAGATGCTTAGCTGACTGAGCCACCCAGGTGCCCCAGTATTTTCTCTTTTGTTGATTGTGTTTTGATGTCATATCTAAAACTCTGTTGACAAATCCAAGGTTGCATAGATTTAACACTGTTTTTTCTAAGTCTTAGTATTTTACCTGTTATATTTATTTAAGTCATTGCTTCTTTTTAAAATTTTGTATATGATCTGAGAAAACAGTTGAACTTCCTTTTTCTGTAAGCGGATGCCCAGTTATCCCAGCACTAATTATCACAGTCTCTACTTCTCTCATGCAGTAGTATTGGCCCTTTGCCAAAAAACAACTGCCCAGAGATATAGGAGTTTGGTTTTGTACCCTTGATTCTATTCCATTTTTCTATATCTCTATCCTTAAGTCAGATCCACACTGTTTCATTACCATAGCTTTGTAGTAACTTTTGGAATCAGCATGTATAAATCGTTTTTGGTATTTTATCAAGATTTTGTTTGTTTACTGTTTGAGATGAATTTGAGGTTCAGCTTTTCCATTTCTAAAAAAAAAAAGGTCATTGGATATTGATAAGGATTGCATTAAACCTCAGGATCACTCTGGGTAAAAATACTATCTGACAATATTAAGTTCTCCAACTTCTGAGTATGAGGTACCTTTTCATGTATTAGATTTTCTTTCAGGAAGGTATTATTGTTTTCAGTGTGCAAGTCTTGCAGCTCCTTGGTTAAACCTATTTCTAAATATTTTATTCCTTTCATGGCAATTATAAATGAAACCATTTTCTTAATTTCAGTTACATATTGTTCATTGCTAGTGTATAAAATTACAGCTGGTTTGGTTTTGTGTATTCATATCATATCTTTCAAATTTGTTGAATTCATTTATTAGATCGAATAGTTTCTTTCTGTAGACTTTTAGGATTATATCATATAAAATTGGAAGTAATTTTACTTCTTCATTATGGATTTAGATGCCTTTCATTTCCTATTTTTTTGCCTAACCTGGCAAGAACTTCCAGGACTATGTTAAATAGAATCGGTAAGAGTGGACAATCTTGTCTTATTTTTGATCTTAGGAGGTATATTAATTTCCAAATCTACTAAAATAAACTACCAAAACTGGGTGACTTAAAACAATGGAAATATATTCTAACACAGTTCCAGAGGCTAGAAGTTCAAATCAAGGTGTCAGCAGGGACATGTTCTCTGTCCTACAGAGATGGTTGACAGTAATCCAAGGCATTCGTTGGCTTTCATTTGTATAACTTCAATCTATGCCTCTGTTGTTACATAACTGTCTTTTCTCTATATGTGTGTCTTTACATAACATTCTTCTCTCTGTATTTGACTCTGTCTCCTCTCCTCTTCTTATAAGGACACTAGTCATATGAGATCAAGGGTCTATTCTACTCTGCTATGACATCATTTTTCCTTACATCTTAGTTGTAGCTGCAAAGAATCTACTTCCAAATATGGTCACATTTACAGGTACCTGAGTTAATAATTCAACATGTACTTTCCAGGAACATAATGCAAAATACAAAAAAAAAAGGGAAACTTTCAGTTTTTCATCACTGAGTATGTTACTGGTAAATTTTTTGTAGATGATTTAGTCTTGAGAAAGTTCTCTTTTATTCTACATTTATTGAATGTTTTCCCTTGAAAATCAGGTGTTAGATTTGTCAAATTCTTATTACACTTCAATGGAAGTAATTGTGTGTGTGTGTGTATGTGTGTGTGTGTGTATGTGTGTGTGTGAGTTAATGGGTTAATCTTTTATTGTATGGGTTGTATGTATTGTATGATATATTGCATTATGTTTTTTATGTCATATAAGTTTTATATGCTGGAATAAATTCCTTTTATTATGGTGTTTAATTATTTTAATATACTGCTAAATCTAAGTTTTATAACTTAATTTTAACTTATAAGTTTTATAATTAAGTTGAGAAATTTTGTTTCTATATCCATATGGAATACTGGTCTATAATTTTTGTTATTTTTATCTTTGGCTTTCTTTTCAGGGTAAGTCTGGCTTCTTCTACTTATTGGGATAGTTTGTCATAGTTTATACTGATATAAATTCTTCTATAAACACTTGAAAAAAAACTGTACCATTAAACCACCTACACCTGATCTTTACTGGGAATTTTGAATACTGATTCAACATTTTTACTTCTTATAAGTCTGTTTCAATGTCTTTGTTTTTATTCATTTTTAAAATTTTTTTTTAACGTTTATTTATTTTTGAGACAGAGAGAGACAGAGCATGAATGGGGGGATGGTCAGAGAGAGAGAGAGGGAGACACAGAATCCGAAACAGGCTCCAGGCTCTGAGCTGTCAGCACAGAGCCCGACGCGGGGCTTGAACTCACGAACTGCGAGATCATGACCTGAGCCGAAGTCGGACGCTTAACCAACTGAGCCACCCAGGCGCCCCTCTTTGTTTTTATTCATAAGAAGATATGATAGTGATTTAATCATAAAATTGAAGAAGAAGGAAATAATATATGGAAGCAAATGAAAATGAACACACAACAGTCCGAAACTTTTGGATACAGCAAAAGTGGTAATAAGAGGGAAATATATAACAATACAGGCCTACATTAAGAAGCAAGTCTCAAATACACAAACTTACACCGAAAGGAGCTAGAAAAGTAACAAGTAAAGCCCAAAGCCAGCAGAAGAAGGGAAGTAACAGATTAAAGCAGAAATAAATGATATAGAAACAAATAGAACAGAAGAATTAAACTAAGAAGTGGTTCTTTGAAAGAATTAATAAAATTGATAACCCCCTAGCCAGACTTATCAAAAAGAAAAGAGAAAGGATTTGAATTAACAAAATCACAAATGAAAGAGGAGAGATTACAACCAACACCACAGAAATACAAAGAATTATATGGAATATCATAACAAATTATATGGTAAAAGATCAATCTCCTGAAAACTATACAACACTTACAGAAGAAATTGAGGAGCACACAAAGAAATGGAAAAGCATTAAATGCTCATGGATTGGAAGAAAAAAAATATTGTTAAAATATCTATACTACCTAACGCAATCTACACATTGAATGCAATTTCTATCAAAATACTAGCAGTATTTTTCACAGACATAGGGAAAACAATTCTAAAATTTGTACGAATCTATAAAAGACCCCAAGTAGACAAAGCAACCTTGAAAAAGCAAAGCAAAGCTGGAGGCATCAGAATTCTAAACTTTCAGCTATGTTATAAAATTGTAGTCCTCAAGACGGTATGGTACTGGCACAAAAACAGACACTTGATAAATGGAAAAGAATAAAAGATCCAGAAATGAACCTACAGCCATATAGTCAACTAATATTTGCAAAGCAAGAAAGAATATCTGATAGAATAAAGACAGTCTATGCAGCAAATGGTGCTGGGAAAACTGGACAGCCACATTCAGAAAAATGAAACTGGACCACTTTCTTACGCCATACACAAAACTAAATTCAAAATGGATGAAAGGCCTAAATGTGAAACAGGAGTCATCAAATCCTAGAGGAGAACACCAGCAACAATCTCTTTGACCTCCACCACAGCAACTTCTTACTAGGCAAGTCTCTGGAGGCAAGAAAAACAAAAGCAAAAATAAACTATTGGTTCATCAAGAACTTCATCAAGATAAAATGCTTCTGCACAGCAATGGAAACAGTCAACAAAATTAAAAGGCAGCCTACAGAAGGAGAGAAGATATTTGCAGATGCAATATCTGATAAATGGTTAGTATCCAAAATCCATCAAGAGCTTACCAAACTCCAACACCCCCAAACCAAGTAATTCAGTTAAGAAATGGGCAGAACACATGAATAGACATTTGTCCAAAGAAGACATACAGATGGCTAAAAAAATACATGAAAAGATTCTCACCATCACTCATCATCAGAGGAATACAAATCAAAACCACAATGAGATACCACCTCACACCTGTAAGAATGATTAAAATTAAAATACGGGAAACAGCAAATGTTGGTGAGGATGCGAAGAAAGGGGAACCCAGATACACTGTTGGCAGAATGAGAACTAGGGCAGCCACTCTTGAAAACAGTATTGTGGCTCCTCAAAAACTTAAAAATAGAACTGCCCTATGACCCAGGAATTGCACTTCTAGATATTTGCCCAAAGGATACAAAAATACTGATTCAAAGTGGCACATGCACCCCAATGTTTATAGCAGTCTTATCAACAATAGCCAAATTATATAAAGAGTCAAAATGTCATATATACATATACATACATACATACCATGGAATATTAGTCATGAAAAAGAATGAAATCTTGCCATCTGCAATGAGATAGATGAAACTAGAGGGTACTATGCTAAGAGAAATGTCAGTCAGAGAAAGACAAACACCACACAATTTCACTCATATGTGAAATTTAAGAAAGACAACAGATGTACATAGGGGAAGGGAAAACAAGAGGGAGGCAAACTTTAAGAGAGTCTTAACAGTAGAGCACAACTGAGGTTTCCTGGAGGGGAGGTGGGGAGGGGAGGAGCTAAATGGGTGATGGGTATTAAGGAGGGCACCTGTTGTGATGAGCACCTAGGGTTATATGTAAGTAATGAATCACTAAATTCTACTCCTGAAACCAATATTACACTATATTTTAACCAACTAGAATTTAACATTTTTTTAACGTTTATTTATTTTTTAGACAGAGAGAGACAGAGCATGAACAGGGGGCGGGTAGAGAGAGAGGGAGACACAGAATCCGAAGCAGGCTCCAGGCTCTGAGCTGTCAGCACAGAGCCCGACATGGGGCTTGAACTCATGGACCGCCAGATCATGACCTGAGCCGAAGTCGGACGTCCAACCGACTGAGCCACCCAGGCATCCCATTAACCAACTAGAATTTAAATAAGTACTTGAAAGAAAACAAAATCTCCCAGCACAGATAGAAAGAAAATAGTTGATCGTTTGTGTCTTTATACATATTTTTTCTTTCTTTTAACATATTTAGTTTGTTGGAGTACAACTGTTCATAGTATTCACTTATAATCCTTTCAATTTGTGTAAGGTTAGTGATATGGTCCATGTGTTTATTTCTGATGTTAGTAATTTGAGTCTTCGTTTTCCTTAGCAAATCTAGCTAAAGCTGCATCAATTGGTTGACCTTTTCAGAGAACCAGCTTTTGCTTTCGTTGATTATCTCTACTGTTCTAGTTCCCTTTTCACTTAGAGTCTTTATTATTTCCTTTTTGCTATTGGCTTCAAAATTAATTTTACCTTTCTTTTTATAGGCCCTTACAGCTAAGTTATTGATTTGAGGGTTTTTTAATTGTTTATTTTTACTTATTTTTTAAGTTTATTTATTTTGAGAGAGTGAGAGATGGAGAGAGAAAGGAGAGAGCAAGAGTGGGGGGGGGCGGTTAGTGGAAGGCAGAGAGAGAGAGAGGGATAGAGAACCCCAAGCAGGCCCTGCTGATAGCACAGAGCCCGATGTGGGGCTAAATCCTACAAAAGTGAGATTGTGATCTGAGCCAAAATCAAGATTCAGACACTTAACCAACTGAGCCACACAGGCGCCTTGAGATGTCAGTGCTTACAGCAATGAATTTCTCTCTACAACTGTTGCTGTGTCCCATAATATTTGGTATGTTTTAGTTACTATTCACTTCATAATTTGTCTTTTTATTTATGCTTTGACACATCGGTTGTTTAAAAATTTAATTTCTATGTACTTGTGAAACTCTCTAGTGTTCCTTCTGTTATAGATTTGTAGTTTCAATCCATCGTGTGTATGTGTGTGTGTGTATCCTAATCTATGGTCTATCCTGGAGAATGTCCTATGTGTAATTGAGAAAAATATGTATAATATCCTCTTGTTAGGTATAACGAGTGTCATGTGTATGTTTGGTAGGACTAGTTAGTTGGCAGAGTTATTCAAGTCCCTTATTTCCTTATTGATCTTAAGTCTAGTTCTATCTGTTATTTACAGTGGGAGGTGAAAGTCTTCAATTATTATTTAAATAGTCCATTTCTGCCTTCAAGTCTGTCAACTTCTAGTGCGCGTGTTTTGGGGCTCCAATGTTAAGTGTGTACATATTTAGAATCGTTATATTTTCTTTATGGATTGGCTCTTTCAGAAATATGTAATATCCTTTTTTTGTCTTTTTAACTACTTCTAGCTTAGCCGGAGTCTACTTTGTCTGATATTGGTACATCCATTGCAGATCACTTTTGCTTACCATTCTCATGGAGTATCTTTTCCTGTTCATTCACTTTGTACCCATTAGTGTCTTTGCATCTAAAGTAAGTCTCCTATAAATAGCATATAGCTGGATCAAGTGTATTTTTTGGTGTTTTTGTTTGTTTTACCCCATTCGGTCAATTTCTGACTTTTGATTACTTTATTCCATTTCCATTTAAAGCAGTTGCTGATATGTAAGTTCCTAGTTATGGCATTTTGATAATTTTTTTTTCTGTATGTCTTATTTGTTTTTTTGTTTTTTATTATTTATCAGTTCCCTCATTACTTTCTTTTATGCTTAATTGATTTTTAAATTGAATTTGACTTATTCTAATTTCTTTTTCTGTATTTTGCCTGATTTTCTTAGTTGTCACTTGGGGATTACAATTCACATCTCAAATTTGTAACAAGCCACTTTAATACCACTCAGCTTCAAAAGTATATAAAATCTCTGCTCCCATAGAGTTTCATACTCCCCTGTGTGCCATTGTCAGAAATTACAACTGTATATATTGTGCATATAGTAACATATATTTATAATTTCTATTTTATTCATTCACCTTTCAAATCATGTAAAAAGAAGTCATAAACCAAAACACAAGTGGCTTTTATATTTATCTATGTAGTTACTTTATCAGAGTCCTTTATTCCTTTGACTTTAAGATCCCATCTTTGTTTTAAGCCTAAATATGAGGTCCATTTTGTTGAATATACTGTGTGCACTTAAAAAAAAAACCATTTATTTTTATTGAGAGTAGTGACTCATAAATATCAGTTCAGTAAAAACAGTAGATAATTTTGTTTAGTTATTAGGTATTAATCATTTTGTGCTTTTATTTTGCTGTTCTATTTTTTTAAACATTTTATTTATTTTTGAGAGACAGAGAAAGAGCATGAGTGGGGAAGGGCAGAGAGAGAGACGGAGACACAGAATCCGAAGCAGGCTCCAGGCTCTGAAATGTCAGCACAGAGCCGATGTGGGGCTCAAACCCACAAACTGTGAGATCATGACCTGAGCAGAAATCAGAAGCTTAACCGACTGAGACACCCAGGCACCCCTATTCTGCCATTCTATTAATTGCTAACAGAGACATGTTCAAGTCTCTAACAGTGACTATTTCATGGTCAATTTTCCCTTTAGTTTTCTTAATATATTTTAAAATCTGCTATTAACATCTACACAATTCTGATCGTTATGTTTTTCCAATGAACTGAGATTTTACCATTAAATATATACTTTTAATTTCTGGAAATTTTTATTTGCCTTGAATCATAATTTATCTCATATACCATACAAACTCTGCTTTTTTATACTTTCTCCTTGCATGGTAAAAATTTTTCCACCTAGTTTCATTCTAAAATATATATTTAACATATATTAAGTGTCTCTCTTTAAACACCATAGATTTAGATTTCATTTTTTAAAATCAATTCTTTAATTTGTTTTCGCTGCCATATAATTTTTAATATGTTTGGATTTAGGTCTGTCATTTTAATGTTTATGCTCTGCTTAACTCCTCTATTTTGTGATTCTATGTTCCTCATTTCTTGCCCTCTTTTGGATTAGGTTTTTTTTTTTGGCTGTTTTTAGAATTACATCTTGAATTATTGGTTAGCATTTAACTATATATCTTTGCACTACTATTTTAGTGGCTGATTTAGGGTTTATAATAAACATTATAAATTTCTCATAATTTCTCTAGAGTTGGTATTTACCAGTCTATAAAATTTAAAAGTTTCATGCTCTGTAAATCTATTCAATCTCTTCTCCATCTTTCATTCAATAGTTATCATATGTATTAAATCTGCATACATTATATACCTCACAATGTGATGCTTTAGTTTTTTTTGTCTTAAGCAGTCATATGTACTTTCAGTAAATAAAAAGAAAATATACTTTAGTGCTCTTTATTTCTTTATTAAGATTCAAGTGTCCAGCTCATTTTATTTTCTTGGCACCTTAAAAATTCTAACATGTGTTGAAAGGAGCTACTCTATGAGAATCCTAGGCATAATTCTCGTATTTCATTCAGTCTCAAAAATGGCAGCAACATTCATATTGTTTTAAATTTAAATCCAAGTTAGTTACCCTATAGTGTATTAATGATTTCAGGACTAGAATTTAGTGATTCATCACTTACATATAACACCCAGTGCTCATCCCAACAAGTGTTCTCTCTAATGTCCATCCCCATTTAGCTCATCCCTCCCACTCAAAACCCCTCCAGCAACCTTCAGTTTGTTCTATGTATTTAAGAGTCTCTTACAGTTTGTCTCCCTCTCTGTCTTTATCTTTTGCCTCCCTTCCTCTGTGTTCATCTGTTTGTTTCTTAAATTCCAAATATGAGTGAAATCATATGATATTTGTGTTTCTCTGACTGACTTATTTTTAGGGTCTTATGCTTGTAATCTAAGTGTTCTATAATTCAATGCTAATATTTTAATATCTTTTGGCACTTCCCACCAAATGTGAACTGCAACACCAATGAATATTTGTCTTCTTCAAAACATGTGCACAGGTGAACATTCGTATTACTAACAAGAAGGCATTGTATCTGTGTCTGTCTATACTCGCTTGTTAAAGCATTGCCAAAAATTTTAGTTGCAAATGTCAATAAGGTCTTAAATTGACTGTATAAGGCATGTATATTTACAAATATATTTTGTAATATTTATCAGAATTAAAAAAATTAATTAGCAAATCCTTGATGATCAAATAAAGTAAAATAACAGTGTATGGATATGTATACCTCTATGATTGCTTGGTGTACATTATTACAGCAAAATTCCCAAATGACAATGATGAACCTGAAGTCAATAACTTTAAAATTAAACAGAATGAGGTACAAAGGGGAAAAAAAATTGGGGAATGGGGAAGCATATCGGTAGACTCTAGAAAATGGAGTGCTGAAAAATGCTTAACCACTGTCTCTGTAAAACAACTCTGTATATTTTTGCACAAAGTTTATTATAAATTTTACTGATACAAAGGATATGAGTAATTAAATAACAACCTATATAATATTCTGTATTGTAAATTTCATATAGCCAATTGATTCCATGGAGTGCTTTTGCTGAATTTCACCAAATTATATCTGTAGCCAACCTATGGTTCTAATTCAACCATGAGTTGACAAATGGAGTTACCTCCCAAAACACTAACCTTACTGTAATCAAATGTGGTATTTGATTTATTATTCAACTACTTCTAATATCCTACAAATTATATTCATTAAACAAATCTTTTCAGCCTAGCACTAATTATAAAGGTATATAATTTGATTTTTATAATGGCTATGTTTAATATTTGGCTCATAGTATTCCTGAAAATCTAACAGTAAGGTCTTGTGAGCTAGTACAAACTAGCTTAAGCACACCCCTCTATCTAGATCACCTTATGGATTAGAGAAGAAAACAAAAGTTTAGTTTTCCATATCTCTTTATTCTATTATTTGTCACTTCTAATACTTTCAGAATAATTTTCCTGCCTATTTCTATAATTTTCTTTTCCCTCTAAATCCATAAACATAGTGGTAATTAATAACCAATAGCAGAAAACAGGTATGATCTGCAAGAATAGCAATTTTTGTGCATGTGGGAGCCTATATCAGTCTCTAACTTTATTAAACAGCCAACACAATATTCTTTGTTTGTTTACATATTCCATAGCTGGGTCTTTTAGCCAATTAAATTTAATCTAATTATATTCAATTGAATATTTATTAATGCAAAACATACTATTTGGTTACTGGTGATAAAGCAAGGAAAGGGACACATATGGCCGTTGCCTTCATGGTGGGACTTTCAAGTGGATATAATTATTCTATACACAATAACTAAAACCATGATGATTATAAGGGACAAAAAGTGCCATGAGGATAGCATTAAATTTTTATCCAGTCAAAAGTGTCAAAAGCTTTAGAAGTGAAACGTTAACTGACACATAATATGTAGCCAAATTTGATAAGGTAGTAATTCTGAATAGAGACAACCCCAGACTTGGGAGTGTAAGGTGCTTAAAGTCCTGAGTACCATAATAAGTAAATAACAGCAGTGAAGAGAAGAAGACTGAGTAGTTCACACTAATAATTCATTCTTCAGGAATCTCACACTCTGCTCTCACCATTCCTCCTGATATGAATAACCTTCCCCACACGCATACACCCACTCAAAATCAGTCCTAATTCCTTTCTGTCAACAACACAGTACTTAATTTCTGATTTGCATAAGGCTGTAATCAATGTGAAAAAGTAACTGATTGTGTTGAACCTTGATATAGATTATGTAAATGGAGAAATGATTGGTCCTAAGCAACATAAAAGAGTTGAGGAAACTTAGAAAGAATAATGTTGCCTCTTGCCATATTCTGTAACAATAGTCCTGTCCCATTTCTGTTCTTTGTCTTGATAATGCCTGGGTCCCAAGTTCTAAAGTTAAAGTCTTCTATAAGGCATGTCTCGTTTACTTGCTCCTTTATTTCACGAAGTCCAAGCTCATTCAAAATTGTCTATAAATGGCAGAATAGGTCACTATGTTCCAATTATTTCCTTCTTTCTTTTCTTTCTTCTTCTTCTTTTTTTTAATCCGTTTTTTTTTTTTTTTTTTTTTTCAAAAAGGAGCCATGCAGTTGAGTTCTGACATTTGAATGTGGACTGAAATGGCACACAGAACTTCCAGGCCAGTCTTTAACACTGCCCATGATCAGATTCATCCAGGCCTCTGGTCAATGCAGAATATCTGGTGAAAGATTTGATGGCCTAAACGATGGCAGAAATTTTTGCTAGAAGAAACCTCTGTTCCTATAAACTGAGCAGAGCTCCTCAACAACACATATTGGACTATAATGTGAGTAAGAAGCAAAATTTTGTTGCATCAAAGCAATAATATTGATTTGCTGTTTGTTATAGCAGATAGCATTCTCTGCAAATGCTATTTATATGCTTACCAGGTTTAAAATTATGCAGGAATTATACATACCAAAAATATATATATATGCATACATATATCTGTTTTATTCCTTCAATTCAGAGATGTTAGTGTATATATATATATATATATATATATATATATATACAGTGTATATATATATATATATACACACACAAGGATACAAAGAAATATTCTCATTTACTTGCAAATAAGTTGTTATTAATTATCATTTATTGTTAAAATTATTTTAATTGTGAGCATGTGTTATCTTTTTAATCTTTTAATGTGTTATTTTATTTATGCCTCAAAATACAAATTTAAAACAATTACACAGCATAAAGTAACAAAAAGATAATGAATATCTCAATGGATAAATGGACAAATAATTTGTAAAGGTGTCATAAAATTAGACTCCAGGAGCCAATATATAAAAATCTGATAATTTTCACTTCCTATCATTGCCAGACTGGCAATGTCCAGCACTACTCATATGAGTGTTCCTACATATTTTCAAATTATTTTGACCCTATGTACCAAATTTTTAAGTCAGAATATTATTTGACTCATAAATTCTGTACTTATAAACTTATTTTAAAATAATCACGTGTGAAATGTCTATAAGGTTGATCTCAATGAAAAATAGCAATTTTAAGTGTTTTATAATTATGACATATTAATTGCCATGATGAACATAAGTATAACATATTTTTAAATAAAAAAGTAAGTGAGGATTTAGTGTATGCAATAAGACATGTGTTATCAAAATGAAAACAATGTTTACCTTTTAAAAAATGTATTTATTTACTTTGAAAGAGAGGGAGAGAGCACGAACAGAAGAGCAGAGAGAGGGAAAGAGAGACTCTCAAGCAGGCTCCACACCATCGGCACAGAACCCCACATGAAGCTCAAAGACCTGAACTGAAATCATGACCCGAGTCGAAATCAAGAGTTGGATGCTTAACCAACCAAGCCACCCAGACACCCACAATGTTTAGTTTTATGAAATGTTATTGCAAGTGATCTCTATTTTCTTGAATACATACTTCTGTATTCACATTTGTTAGATATTTATGTTGTAACCTACAAATCCAACCTGAGAATTGTAGTTATTTTTAAGGGGAAAAGGGAGGAGCCCAAATTATGCACAAATTAGTATTATTACATACACGGAAGTATTTTGTCCCATGGAAAAATAAAATCACATATCTATTAAGTAAGCAAAACTAAAGATATCACTACCTGCCTATTTTAGAGAATTAGCATTTATTAATTTATCCTTTTAGTTCCATACTGAAAAAAAAATTGATATACTTGTTAAATATATACAAAAATATTTCCCAGTCCAGATTTTTATTTTTGTATTATTTCATGTAATATGCCTAAATTTTACTTTTTTTGTTTAATTTTTTTAATGTTTATTCATTTTTGAGAGACAGAGAAAGACAGAGTGTGAGCGAGAGCAGGGCAGAGAGAGAGAGGGAGGCAGAATCCAAAGCAGACTCCAGGCTCTGAGCTGTCAGCACAGAGCCTAACACAGGGCCTGAACCCACAAACCATGAGATCATGACCTGAGTGGAAGTTGGATGCTTACTTGACTGAGCCACCTGGGTGGCCCTCCTAATTTTTACTTTAATTACAATATAGATTTTCATAATATTTATGATCATCAAAATAATACCTCTCTACAAAGTTATTAAGTAGAATATCGTCTTTTTTTTGTATTGCAAATGACCAGTTTTCCATAGGCAGAGCAAAATAGAATCAGATTTATTAGGTTCCTGGAATCTATTGTTTAAAAAAAAACAACAATCTATATTAAATTACAACTTAATCATGAATCAAGAAGAGAATTGCATGAAAGTATTCAAATAAAATCAACATTATATTGATCATGACTAGTTTGTTATAGAAGTTATAATATAAGATTTGGGATATAGTTATTATACATTATAGCAAATGAGCACTCAATTTCACACAGTACCCAGAAAGAGAGAGAAACTGTTATCATTGCCTCATTTATAACTAATGTACATAGATGTACATAAAATCAAGTAGAATTACTCTATAAGAAATGAACAAGATTTAAACTTTTATTTTTTTTAATTTTTTTCAATGTTTATTAATTTTTGAGAGACAGAGAGAGACAGCATGAGCAGGGAAGAGGCCGAGAGAGAGGGAGACACAGAATCCAAAGCAGCTCCAGATCTGAGCTGTCAGCACAGAGCCCCACACGGGGCTTGAACTCATGAATCGTGAGATCATGACCTGAGCCAAAGTCGGACACTTAACCAACTGAGCCACCCAGACGCCCCTTAAATTTTATTTTTACCTACATAAAATATTTTCCTTGGTATAGCGATCAACTAAAGGAAAGTATTTTTCTCTTTTTTTAATTTTTTTAAAAAAATTTATTTATTTTTGAGACAGAGAAAGAGCATGAATGGGAGAGGGTCAGAGAGAGGGATACACAGAATCTGAAGCAGGCTCCAGGCTCTGAGCTGTCAGCACAGAGCCTGATGCAGGGCTCGAACTCATGGACTGTGAGATCATAACCTGAGCTGAAGTTGGATGCTTAACCGACTGAGCCACCCAGGAGCCCCAAGGAAAGTATTTTTCAATGAAATATTTATTTCAAAAATTTGTTATAGAATACTAATAAAATCATGTGAAATCGCAATATTGTAGACAGCCAACGGAGAGTTTCATATTCACTAGTTTAAAGGGTCTGTTACAACTTATTTAAGTCTTCCTTTTATTTTTTTTCAATGTCTATGTTTTCCCTTCGATATATCCCAGAAAACCTAATCTTATAATATTTAGAGAGTAAAATTTTAAGATGACATACCCCTTACATAATTTGTTATGTATTAATATTTAAAAGTGGACCAATTTTTTAATTTCCCCCCTGAAAATTGTTGGTACAACTTTAAATCTGAATACTATATAACTATCATACAAAAATTCCATTGTTTTCTGATACAAAGAAAGACGCAAAATATTTCAAAAATATTAACATTTTTTTAATCCCAACAGAACTACTGAAAATAGTAGTTCATTTAACTAAATGAATATATAAATAACTTTCACATCAACAATTGTGATGCCTAGTCCAAAGCACTTTATGACTAGTCTGACAATTGTATTTTCCAAAGTAATAATGTAATATAATATCTCTAATTTTCAGGTTCTTGAGTGCAGGCAGAACCATCTCTCCAAACTCTTTATACAAAGTGTCAAAAACTCTCAAAATTTGGGAGCAAGTCATACTTGGAAACTTGAGTTCTCTAGTCAGGACTTGGGAAATTTACTTGACAAGTTCTTTGGACAAACCAAGGGATAATAAGCTTGATGTGTTGCAGCCTTGCCCTTATATCTATTGGTGGCCTGCTGGGCACACATTTTAATAATAATAATAATAATAATAAATTGATATTTATTGATAATAAATATAAAAATAAATAGTAAATAATATCAAGAGTAAATCTTCATCTCTATAGCACACGTGGCATTAACTAAGATGAAACATTAAAGTAACAACAACCTTCTCGTACAAGACAGAAAACCTACAGTGAAGAAATCTTATGCAATGTTCAATAGAAAAATTAAAGAAAAAAATACACACACACACATACCAGGGAAAAATTGCAAATTAGGTCATGAGAGATTTTTTCCATACAGTATTAGATTCTGGGAAAGTAAAATTTTCTGAGTGAATATTTTCTATGGTGGCGTAAAATGTGTTATCATGAAACAACATTATGTTTACCTTTCTATCTTATGGAACACAAACTTTTCTTTTTCTTTTTTTTTTTTTCATCATAATTCAAACAAACGTTGCGATCTCAGTGAAGTGATTCTCCTAGTAAATGTCATCACAGAGGAGAAATTACAAGTATGGACTCTGAGGCCAGCCAATTCTGCTTAAATTCTAGCTCCACCATTCACTTCCTTTATATGATCTCTGGAAAGTCATGTAACATCTTACATACTTCAATTTTCTCTTTTGTGAGATTGGGCAATAATTCTAACTACCTGCTGGCATTATGATGAGCATTACATGAGGCAATATTTATGAAAGGTTTAGAACAGAGCCCAAACCATAGTTAGGGTTCAGATTTATGTAAATTGTATTCTTAACACTGAGGGCAGGATTTCATATACATATATGCTTATGTGTGTTCCAAATACACATTAAAATTAGCCCTGCCCTTCAAAAAATCAAAATGTATCTGGCTAGTTAGCCCTTTTTGTTTTTATTTTTCTCTGAAAGTGCAGTATCAGGAGAATTTAGTATTCAGAGCCTGAAACATGTTTATGTATACATCTTCTAGTCACCCTCTATATTTCCATTACCACAAAGAATGTAATGAAACAATTATATTATGAGATAAGCTAAAATCATTGCAATCTTAAAGTAGCACAGGAAAATTAGTCACATCCCTGCTTTGCCACGTTGATGGAAGGAAAGATCAAAATGATTATAGCTATTTTGAATATCATGTATAAATACTATACATGTACATGTCTTATACATAAAACACAGTATATATACATGTATGAATATATCATTAAATATGAGGTTTTGTCAATATTGTTTAAATTATCTGCTACCAAACCACTTACATTACCTTATATACTTCCTTGATCCAGGTGGAAGGAACTCTGTGCTAGTAGCTCACATTTGAAGTTCAACTGCTAATCCTCTAATTCTTGCTAAATCTTACTGGCATTCTCACTGACATAAGGGGAATTGAATACTGCTTCTGCTTTGGAGATCCAAAGTCTGGCCTTGAACTATTAGAACTACTTATGGGCCTTCTGTATGATAGGATATATAGATATTAATTTTAGTCCTTTTGCACAATATTTTACAAAATCAGACTCAAGGGCTACATAATTCTTTGGGTTTGATTTTCAGATCAGAAATTTGACAATGTCTCCAAGCCTTTGTATAACACATAGTTAAAAGTGTCTAAAAATTCTAAAATTGATGTATAATGCTGAATTAATTTTACACAATATATTTCTGTGTATCTTATTGTATAGATGCGAGAGCTCCCTAGATTGGTATGTATGTTCTCTACTGATGTCTTTATACTTCCTACTCTAGCAGAACAAGGCAACACACACAAAGTTATGGTAGTAAAGTTGTAACCTAATTATATATGTTATTATTTACAAATTAACCCTATAGCTTTCAAAATAGGAAGGACACATGTTATAATTTCCACTTACATAGGAATAAACCTACACTCATATATTCACAGATTTGTAAATATCACAATTCTTAGGTACAGAGTTGGAATGCAAAAGAATTGTCTTGGTAACGATTTACATAAATTTCCATTCTATATCTATCAGTCAGGGCTCCGTGTAAAAGACATTCCTTTAACTATTTTTGAGACGTTAAAGGTTTTATTTATTTATAAATGAAAGATGATGAAAGCCTCTTGAGCACGAAAGTCATCCTTACCATGAGGATAGGGATTTCGTTTCTCCCTCTCTCTCTCTCCTCACCTTTACAGAACATGGAATAGTCCTTGGCATATAGGAAGTAATTACCAAATATTTGTTAAATGAATAAATGTGTAGCTATATGAGAGCTGATAGTATCTGTTAATTGTGGAGCACCTGCTTAGTGTCAATACTGTGCTAGTTGCTTTATGGACATTTTCTGATTTCACAGTCACAATAAACGTTTAAGGTAGTTACTGTTAAACATTTATGGATGATCAAACCAAAGCACAGATAATTTAAATGATTCTAAGACAACATTGTTAGAAATTTAAGGTTAAATGAAGCCAAAAATCTTTATGTTATGTTTCTTTCTGACTCTAAATTAGCTTGATTTTTTTTTTTTTACCAGTAGACTTTACTTTATAGGGTAGTTTTAGGTTTACAGAAAAATTAAGTGGGTAGTAAAGAAAGTTCCCACATAGTTTCTCAGCATTCCCTCTCCTAGTCTCCTATTACTACCATTTTGCATTGGTGTGATACATTTGTTTGAATAAGCAAGCCAATATTTATACATTATTATTAACTAAGGCCCATTGTTTACATCAGGGTTCACTCTTTGTGTTGTACAATCTATGGGTTTGGACAAATGTAGAAGGCACGCGTGCACTATTAAGTATCATACAGAATAGTTCCACTGCCCTAAAATGTTCCTGTGCTGAACCTATTCATCCCACTTCCCTGTATCCTCAAATCCCTGGCAACCAATTGTGCTTTTCCTGTCTCCACAGGTAAATTAACTTTCTCCAGCAATTCAGTTACTACCTTTTATTTTCTTAAATTCAGAAGTAACCATTGAAGGAAATGTTACGTCATAACTTGTGATGTCTAGAAAATACTAAAAATACTTAAAATTTTTTTTTAAATGTTTATATTTATTTTTGAGACAGAGAGAGACAGAGCATGAGCAGGGGAGGGGCAGAGAGAGACACAGAATTAGAACCAGGCTCCAGGCTCTGAGCTGTCAGCACAGAGCCCGACACGGGGCTCGAACCCACACACTGGGGGATCATGACCCGAGTCGAAGTCGAACGCTCAACCAACTGAGCCATGCAGGCGCCCCTAAAAATACTTTTTCCATATGGGGCCCAAGTTTTCAAAGTTAATGGTAAAGATGAATCAGGTAATGTAAACACATATGAATTCTCTTAAAACATGGTATGAAAAATCTTAGGAAGTATATCATGAGTAAAAATGTTAATTAATTCTGAGATCATTATCATTCATGATTCCTAGTAGACTGGGAGATAAATATTCCACAATAAAGAATGTACAATATGGCAACTGTGTAACTGTAAAGGCTTAATGGGATCATAATTTATATAAACCAGAAAGAAAGAAGGCATAAGTATTGGAACAAATTGAATATTTCTATTAAGAAATAGCTAGCATGTGATCTGAATGACTTTAAGCTTATTTTGGGGTTGTATAATTTGTGTAAAACAGAATAATTCATGAAACTAAAATTAAGGAAAAATTATCCACCAGAGAAAGTAGTAAAATAATAAAAAGTAAATTAACCCAGCATAGTCAATATATGCTGTGTTCTCTATCAGCAAGAACATAAAATCAGGGGCATTTTAAAAGTAATGTACTTTTTAAAAAAAAATTCCACAGTTTTGCATGACAACATATTGTGTTATGCTGCAATAAAGCGTACATCCTAATGTTTATAACTCTTTAGGGTAAGATATAAAAATACTTTATTCTCGGCAATTTAAAATGACCATATTCTGTAAGTGTTATGTTTGTAAATGGACAATAATCCTTAAATAAAACACTAAAATATTTAAGTGTATAATAAACCTACACCCCTATTTGCTAGTATTCACTTGCTCCTCAACTACAGCATCTAAGTTAAAAATATTTTCGATATGAGTTACGCAAGAGTTGTTTACTCTGTTAAACCAAATTTAAAGAAATCATATTTGAGAGATTCTACAATCTCTTCTTCAGTAATAATAATGTGGACAATATCATAGCAGTGTGCAGTTGTTATAATTTACCCATCTTTTCTCAGTAAACACTGTTCTACAAAGATTATCCCATATAACTTTATAGTAAAATCAAAATCCATATTATACCCCAAATGCAAATACAGTTTAAAGAATCTTCCAATGAAACTATCAACAGATGTATAAATGCATGACTTAATAGTTTTCACATAAGTAAAGCATTATCCCCTGGTAACACGAAAAGCTAGTATGGAATGAGATCTGTAAGATTGGATTCAGTGCCTGAAGTGCTGGTGGAAAATCAAACTGTTACATCCACAGATTTCTATATCTCTATCATCCAATACATTTTAGAATTTCTTTAGTGCTTTAGAGGCATTACCTATCCATTACACTCAATACCTTAAGTGTTTATCCCTTTTTACACAACTAAAAGAAAGGGCAAGCTGGCACTGTAAGTCAGCATAAGGCCAAGCTAGGAGCAGCTCATGTTGATGATACGCTTTAGAGGACTAGACTTGGTTTTATCTAAAATGATGTCCACAAGAGGGTTATCGATGGAGGGTAAGGGAAAGTGCCAGGCAGTAGAGGTGGGAGAAACTCTGAACTGAGTCATTGGAAATGATATATCATTTCTCAGTAACATCTTATTATGCCTCTGCTCTGTGATCACTGAAAACAGTTGGAAATTGGTAGGTAGGCATAAGAGTTTATCAAGACATGAAATTCAGTTTAATGTACATTGTGGAATGACCCGCACCTAGGCTTTGATACTTAACAAAATATAAATTGGCTCACAATCATTATCATTCTGTTGTAGGCTCTTAATTTTCTGAACAGCTATTTACCTTGACATCATGGTTCCTAATCATTTCTTTGAGACTCCAAAGAGAGATGATACATTTTGGAAAAATTATTTTGGATGTACCCCCACATTTCGTATAGTCACATCTCTTACATTTATGTCCACCAAGCTTAGGAACAGGCTTAATGTACAGGAGTTTTGCCAAAAAATCCAATTTGTAGGATGAAATCTCTGTCCACCCTCCTCTCTTGTGTTAGAATGGATCAGACATAACAAGCAAAACAGGTATAACATTAATTTTATTCTTTCCCATATTCTATTTCTTTTACATTTTGCCTGTGTCTTAGCCTGTGCCTAAATACCTGCTTTAAAGGTTGAGAATACTTGCTCTAAAGTTGTACCATTTACATAAAATTATGGTTCCATCGTTTAAGACATGGTTAACTGAGCCCCATAGCAGGCTCTGCTCTGTCAGCTGCTTGGGATTCTCTCCCCACCGACCATGCCCCTCCCCTGCTCATATGTGCTCTCTGTCCAAGTAAAGAAATAAATATACAAATAGATAAATAAAACATGTAGTAAGCCCTCAATAAGTATTATCTAATATTATTAGTATTATTATAATTTTAAATAATTTAACCTTATTAAATCAGTATTTTCCCTATTTCATTTGTTGAGATTTTGATAAATTTTTACAAATTAACCAAATTTCAGTTTGGAAAATGAAAGAAATAGTTGCTAGTTATACTTCTAATCTACTACTTTACCATGAATAGACCATTTTAGCCTCTCTACTTTATTATCCTGAAAATATATAAACATAAACTATGTTTTTCATAAATCCTTCTAGGCCTAAAATTCTACCAGTCAAAGAAATTTATTTGAGTTACAACTGACCAGAGGTTGGACTATCTCCAGGTAAATTTTCTATTCTGAAATAATCTACATGTTGACTACCTCACTTGCATCATAAAATGCTTTCCTACTGATTTGTAAAATCTTTTCAATGTTTTAATATAATATGGATGAAATTGTTTTAAAGGCATTTTATGTATTCATTTATTTATTTGGAGAGAAAGAAAGTGAGTATGAGCAGGGGAGGGGGAGAGAGTGAAGGAGAGAGAAAATCCCAAGCTGGCCGTGCACTGCCAGCACAGAGCCGGACCTGGGCTCATTCCGCATGAACCAAACCATGAGATCATGACCTGAGCCAAAATCAAGAGTTGGATGCTCAACTGACTTAGCCACTCAGGTTCCATTTTCTTGGTTATTAACCTATCTATAGATATATTCAAGACTATAATCTTGGTTACTATGGCCTCCTAAAATATCTTTGGAATTCAACTTCTAAATTATGTTAAAAACACAATTTATTAGTGATATAATTTTCTTGGGACATTTTTTTCATTTGAAGAGATTATAAGAAATAGCTGATAAATAAACTGGGTAATCAAGCATTAAGAAATTGTCTAAAAATAATGTGTGCTGACAGGTAATACCGAGTGTGTGTGTGTGTGTGTGTGTGTGCGCGCGCGCACGCGCGCGCGCATGCGTGTGTGCACGTGTGTAGTTTACACATTACTCTAAAAGCAATTCCTGAAGATTATTCAAGAAAAAAGGGTAGGACATGATTAATTTCAGTGACAATTTTGAACTGTTAAGAAAGCAAGCATGAAACCAACTACCCAAATGAGGGAATAAATCTTACTTTTTATTTGTTATCCATATTGTGAAGCGCAGTATGAACTCACGAAATGAGTAAAATATGATAAAAAATTAGTTTTACAATGATGATTTTGTGGGCCTATTTCCACAGGGGAAAATAAAATTATTTATTTAATATATGTGATTGATTCATTTATATATATACATATATATACATATATATGTGTATATATATATATATATGTGTGTATATATATATATATATATATATATATACATACACACACATTTTTTTAGGGTGCCTGGATGGCTCAGTGGGTTAAGCATCTGACTCCTGATCTCAGCTCAGGTCATGATCTCATGGTTTGTGAGTTCAAGCCCTGCATCAGACTCTGTGCTATGCTGCCAGTGCAGAGCCTGCTTGAGAATCTCTCTCTATCCCCCTCTCTCTGCCCCTCCCCAGCTTGCTCTCTCTCTTAAAATAAATAAATAAACTTTAAAAAATTAATCATTTAAGAAATATATATTTATATATATATGATATATATGATATATATATTCATATATATATAGATAGATCATCTATATCTATATATCTATATCTATCTATCTATATCTATATAGAAAGATAGATATAGATATATAGATATATATGTATTATCTATGTATCTACCCCATGTGGGGAATCTGTTTATTCCATATTTGTAGTAAAAACTTTTGGAGAGAGATGTTCCTTCATGGGTCTCTCATGCTCCTACACATTTTACCTGATAACTCTTTTTACCTGGCATACTTCTCAGGTCTAGATTTCCAGCTAGTAATCTTTAGGAACATTTGAAGGTAACATTTGTCTCTGCAGCAAAGAACATGCTTGCTCCTGAGTGGTGGGTCCACAAAGCTCGATGTTTCTCAGCTGCAAAACAAACCCTACTTTCCATTTGAGCCGATACCGCTTCATCTCTGTGGGACTTTTGGGTGACCAAATTGATGCAAGCGTGTGGATTTACCTGTTACTTGCTGTGCTGTGAATGTTAACAATCTTTTTGCTCTGAACTGAGTCTTTCTCTTCCAGCATAATCTATAAAACATTAATAGGTTAACTTAATGGTTTGTAACTAGGCTAAAATCTAATCCAAGACTTGATACATGTGACACTTTGAGGATTTATTTGCCTGTAAAACTTCAGAAGTATTATTTGACTATTTAACACTTTATCTATGATACCATGTTTGGCTCAATTTATGGCTTTTATTTAATTTATTTTAAAAACACAATGAATACTAACAAATCAGTACAGGATTATAACAATTATTATGTAGCTTTAGAGTAACGCATGTTTTATTAATTCTAAATCAGTGTCTGTCTTTTTATGATGAATTTGAGGAGACTAGTGAGTGAAGGTTAAAAGTCCATTTTATGATAAGGGCATTCTCCACATGATGCCTAATGATAAAGATGTAAATATTACTTTATTTGTACTTTTAGCCTCAGGCTCTGTTTTTATGGTGGCAAGTTATCTAGTCTATTTAATAAAATAAATTAATCTGTCCTGTATCTTGTTTTATTAGCCCTACGCTGAGAGTTTTAAAACCGTGTCAGGATTAATAAAACTCTTTTAAAGGTAAGAGCACAAGAAATATCAAGACATTAAAAAGAAAGCAAAAATAACTATATCTACATTAGGAACATTGCATTTTTCAGGACAATTTAAAACATTTACTCTACTATCCAGGTGTTTTGCTTCCCAAATTTCAAGAATCAGTTGCTCCAAGGCTAAAATTCTTGAAATTTAAGAGGAACGTTCTGCTGAAGGACAGGAGACTGATCTAATTTGTTTCTGAAGCCTATTGTTATTGGATGATGAAAGATGGGTCCAGCTACTACAATAGATTCTGATAGGGTGAAAAGATGTTCTCTACATAACTTTGTCTCTCCAGTGGTTTGTTTCTATTTCTCCAAGCAAGGAAAGGATAACCTAGATAGCAATTACACACTATATAAATCTCTTTCTCGCAAATACAATTGATATTGATTTGTTTGGAGAAAACATTTTAATTCCATTTTGAGCAACACACGATCTCCTTCCAATATCATGTTATATTATCATGTTGTTTTGTATTCCAGTTATTTTGCTTCTCAGAGTGTCCTATTAAAATCCTTTCTGATCATGAAAATATGCATTGGTAACATTCAAAAGTCTATTTAGAGACTCATCAATCATGGTATTGAATACTAATAAGTTTATCATATTCCCCTGTGAAGTGCCATTTTCAAGCATAAATTCATTAAAAATATTAGCTTAAATCTCATTTTGCAGAAGAATGTCAAACCATTTGGTAATTAAGGACCACTTAAAAAAAAAAAAAAACAACAACTAAATAAGCACAAAGTGCCTCGGGCTGATGAAGGTACATAAGCGCGATGACATGAAAAGAAAGAGCTAAAAGCATTTATCTATGACAGGAATTTGAAGCTACCTGGAGAGTGGGCTTCTATTAACTTAAGAAACAAATCAGTAAAGATGTTAGGCTGCATACAAAAAAAGGCTGTTTTTTTTTAATTAAGATGTTTATGGTTCACAATATTGTAATACTGACTAATACATTTGCCTCCTCTCCAAACTGTATTTATCCAATTTTTCATTCATATAACTTTTAATCATTCTAAATGAAAAATAATACGTACACCCTTGTGCGTTAGGGCCTGTTCGTCTCTAGCTGCTTTCAGAATACTCTTTATCTTTGTATTTTGCCAGTTTCACTATTATATGTCATAGAGAAGGCCTGTTCCTGTTAACGTCTGGAGGGAGTTCTCTGTGCCTCCTGGATTTAAATGCCTGCTTCCTCCCCTAGTTGGGGAAGTTCTAAGCTATAATTCGTTCAAGTAAACCTTCTGCCCCTTTCTCTCTCTTCGTTTCCTTTTTCTGGAACTCCTAAAACCAAGAGTATACTGTATACACTCTATGTTAGCCAACTTGACAATAAATTATATTAAAAATAAATAAATAAACAACCAAATAAATAAAAGTAATGTGTACAAAGGGACATAGTCTCTAATTTTGAAAAATATATATAAATTACTTTTTTATCTATAATGAGGATATTTTTGGATATTTTTTTTTTGTTTTGGCTGCTTAGGGTATATTCAATTTCCCTCTAGCATCAGTATCTAACATTTTCTTCAAGGGATCATCACTGCTACATGTCCAGTAATGTGTGTGCTTTAGATAGAATGTATTACATGCCTAACTCCAGACATGATGTGGCTATTGCTTCTGGCTATGAACATGTTACTCTACTTGGTTATTCCCATCAGAGTAATATGAAAGAGGGATGTGTCATAGGAATTAGACTTTGTAGGTTCATCACAAGCCAGTTATATTCCCAGGTTTTCTATTTTTTTCTATTCATTCATTCATTCATTCATTCATTCATTCATTCATTTATTGAGCTCTATGCCCAATTCGGGGCTTAAACTCACAACCCCAAGATCAAGAGTCACATGCTCTGTTGACTGAGCCAGCCAGGCATCCCTCTTGTTGTTTTTTAAAAGAATTCAATAAGTGACTATCTTATGTGGGAAAGCAAATAAATGAGACAAAATGAAAGAGAGGTAGAAGACTCATATTACCAGAATTCAAGACCTAAAAGAATGGGTTATTAACATGGTATAGTATTAGTGATTGGATAGGCCTGGATTGTACATTGTTAACCTATAAAGTGTCACATATATGATCAATTTATTTAATACAAATATACCAGGAAACTCAATGGAATAAATACATTTTAGTCAGGTAACAGTAATGGAGCAGTTGAATATCATATATAATCAAATGAACCTTAAAGTTATACATTGTGCTCCATTAAAAAATTAACTCAAAGTGGATCATAGAACAAAATGCAAAACCTCAAATATAAGCATTCTACAAGAAAACACTGAAGAGATTTATTGTGAATTTGAGTTAGGCAAATGATTTTGATATGACACAAAAGTGTAATCCATTAAAATATTTATAAATTGGACTTCATCGAAATAAAAACTTCTACCTTTCCAAAATCCCTAGAAAGAAATTAAAGAAAAAATCATAAAAAAATCTATTTTCAAAATGCTTGCCAGATAAAGTATATATATCCAGAATATGTAAAAACTCTCAAAACTTGACAGTAATATTTTTGAATTGGTAGATGATTTTCATAGATATTTGATCAAAGATGATATATAAATGGGGCATACACAAATAAAAATGCTCACCATCATTTGTAACTAAAGAAATTAAAACCACAGTGAGATATCACAACATAAAGAATAACTGGAAAGGAAAATAAAAGGCAATGTGACAATACCAATTAAAGAACAACATGAACTCTCATACACTGATGCTGTGAATGAAAAATGTCATAGCTTCTTTAGAAACAATTTGGTAGTCTCCTACAAATTTAAATATGCCCTAAATGTATGACCCAGAAGTTTCAAATGGCTTGGATATTTGACCAATATAAATGAAAACATATATTCACAAAAACATCAGTCCATGAATATCAGCTTTATATAATCTCCAAACCTGAAACAACCTGTATGCCTGCAACTTGTAAATATACATAGAAACAGTAGTCCATCCATATTATTGGATAATATTCAGATATATATATATATAGTGTATATATATTATATATATATATACACTATATATATATACACATATATATATATACACTATATATATATATACACACACACATATATATATATATATATATATATATATACACACATATATATTACAATCAAATGGTTGCTACCATATGCATTATGCTATGTAAAGAAGCAGGATCAAAAAGATTATGCTCCATGGTTCTATTTATATACATTTGGAACAGGCAAAACTATAGAGACAGAAAACAGATCATAATTGCAAGGGAACAGAGTTGAAGAGTGTTTGAATGCAAAGGGCATAAGGGAACTTTTTGGTTTATAGAAATAATCTAAGCAATGGTTGTGGTTGCAACATGACTGCATTTTTTTTTTGTTAAAATGCATTGAACTACACACTAAAAATTTGACATTTACTCTATGTAAATTAGAATACAATAAACCTGACTTTTTAAAAAGGGCATTCTCTGGAACACACAATGAATAGGAGATCATTGTCTCACAAGATCTCAGAGTTTAGGGCAGAGACACATTGCTATAAACAGACTATTGAACTAAAATGTGGTAAATGCCACCATAAAAATATAAGAGCTATTTAGAAGAGGGAGCAATTAAATTTGCTTGGAGAAACAAGGCAAAAACCTTTAAAAGAGGAAAGGGGACTTAGATTTTTTTTCAAGAGGAGGAAATAAAAGAAAGTAGCATTGATAGAGGGAATGTAATTTACTAAGACAGCAAACCTCAAGAATAGGTTTAAATAATATGGAAACATTCAGAGTAAATTGTGCATGACCAGTAGTAGCAGCGGAGATGGTTGAGAATAGATATTTGATCATCAAATTTCAAGACACATCTTTGATTCTAACTTTACCTTGCACCTGCCTACCATTGCTCACTATCCTTCACAGGTAATGTTCTTCCATAAGCTCACAGAAACTCCTTCTTGATCAAGGTGTTTTTATGTGCTGTTCCTATATTTGAAGGGCTGTGTCCTCTAAACTCTGCAGAGCTAGATCATTCTAATCTCCTGTGTCTCAGCCAAAATATCCCTTCCTCAGAGACATTCCTTTGTATGGAGGCAAGACCACACGGCTCTGCTATTCTCTATTTAGCCACTCATTTAACTCCTTTCATATTTGCCATATTATGCAATATCTCATTTGTTTACTTACAGTTTTTGTTTTGTATCCTTCACTAAAATGTACATGAAGACATTAAGCATGATGGTTTTGCCATTGTTTTGTTCCCAACTACGTGAATATAAAGTGGCTGGATTTCATTAACTGCAATAAATATTTAACAAGTAAAAACAAGGAGAGGGTAGGAAGTAAGGAAGGGAAGAAGAATAGAAGGAAAAAACAGAGGCAGGAAGAAGGAAAGAAAAGACAGACAGAACTGAGGTAGGGCAGCCCCGGGTTTGAATTTTGCTACTAATTACCTGTTAACTCAGTTGAAACAATCCTGTCGCTCATCCATATAATAGAAATAATAATACACCTACTTAATTTTATTGCAAGTATTAAATGAACGAATATAGGGAAACAACTTTCCATACTGTTCTTTCAATAATTAACACTGAAAACTATTTTATTAAAAGGAAAATTGTATTATGAGCAAAAATTATTTGGCGGTGTAACTTGCCAGCTAAGTACACGGCCCCTGGAGTCAGGCTGTCTGGGTACAAATACAACTTCTCTCATTTAATCTCTATGTGATTGATGGCTAGTGTCCCTGCATTCATGGAATTTATACCTAGTAAGGAGAGAAAAATTATAAACATATAAATCACTAACCAATCAAATAATATAGTTGCAGTGGGAAATTCCTCCAGTAAATAAAATTATGTCACTGTGGGGACTTTCTTGTTCCAGAAAAACTGTGGATTAGGCAGTTCTCAAATAATTCTGATTAGACGTAATTAGAAATAAAGCTAAATTAAAAAATAAAGAAAGAAGAATAAGAAATTTGGCCTCCTTCCCAAGAAATGAAAAAAAAGAAAATACCCAAATATATATTTAAAAAACCCAAAGGGGAGTTGCACAAATAAGCAGAGAAGTAGACAGATAAACTGATGTGGCCCTAGGGAGATTATCACATCAAAGTTTGGGATCTAATGTCCTCCAAGATGGTATGAAAAGTCTCTCTTTCTTAGCACTAGATGAGTTTGAAATGAAACTCATTTGTAATGTCAGAGTCTTGCGACCCCATTGTAAGTGATTCTACAGCCTAGGTCTGTACCTCTGATCTAGGTCTTTTTTTCTAAAGCTTTAGGAAGGGGCTCTTCCAAAATCCAGAAGGCTCAAGTGGTGGGGAATTAGCAGTCCCTGGGATCAGCCTCAATCAACAGAGACTATGTATGTGTATATATATATATACATATATGTGTATATATGTATACACAACAGAGACTATGTATGTGTATATATATATATATATATACACATACATAGTCTCTATCATATATGTATGTATATATACACATATACAGTCAAAGACTCTAAAGAACTTGCTCACTGTGGGTGATGGTGTGCCCTGAATTCAGCTGCAGAGAATAGCTGTATTTCTGATTTCACTGTGTCCAATGGGGAAGTCTTTTTTGAACTAATAAAAATTTAGGTTGTGTTATGCCCCCAAAGTGTTTCTTATTCTTGCAGAGATATATGCCATCTTATCTGAGCAATTTCCTGGAAAATGAAAGCTAGAAGCTAGGTGAAGAATGTAAAATGTTAAGTCTGGATTTTAACGTCTTCTGAGAAGAAAGAAAAAAAAATTGTCGTTTCTGCATTCCCAATTGAATAAAGGCTTTGAGGTTTAACCAAATCTGAACCTTTAGGCTCCAATCAATACATTTGAAAAAGACATCAATTGTATGTGACTCATATAAGGATGAAATATAAAGAAATGATACGTGGAAAAAAATCTAAAAATAGGGTCACAGAATTAAAACCCAACAAGATGCCTCACCAAAGAAAATTGGCAGATTCCAATTAGATATGAAATGATGCTCAATATCATGTTATTATGTGCACATTAAAGCATTAATGTGATATCACTATACAGCTAATAGAATTCTGGAAAGCCAAACAAGCAAACAACAATGCCACATGCTAATGATGCAGAGCAACAGAACTGTCGCTGACCACTAGTTGGAATGTCAAAGGGGATAGTCACTTTGGTAGACAGTTTGGAGTTTCTTGAAAAATTAAACATAGACTGCACATTCCTCAGCAATCACACCCGTAGTTCATAAGGCAGAGAACTTGGACATCTCCACATGCAATGGACAGTGTCTAATTTTAAGAGGGTGTCCTTCTCTTGGCATAAAGTACTTGATCAGAAGAACTGGTAAAGGTTTACCAAATTCTCTAGCCCTGCCCACAAATTTTTGACCATCTTTCCTATTTCATCAGTTACATAATCTTAATTATAACTCCCTTCAATAAACAAGAAATACGTATTTAAGAATAAAAAGAAAAATATGACAAAGAATTTAAAATATAAGAATATAAGTCAAAATAAAAATGTCAAAAATTAATCAAGAAACCATATAAATCCCTAGCATCTGTACTTTTGTATTCGGATTTCACGTGAAAGCATTGATTGTAACTGGAATCACTGTGTTGTTTCTATTTAAGCTATCTAAAACACTAAAATGTCTAATTTAATAAATAAAAAATCCCATCAAATATTCAGAAGTATTTGATTAAGTAAATCAAAATGTTTCAAATGTGAGGAAATCCAATTTGTTAAATTCATTATTTTTATTTGTTTTAATATTATGTGATTAATGAGGTTGAGGTACAGATAGTGATATTTTACTTCCCAGGACAAAAATCTTTTAATGTGTATCAAGAATAAGATATTTATCTCACACTGGAAAAAAGGATTATTAAAAAACAAAGGAACACAGGAGCACCTTAGTAAATGTGACTACCTGTACATTTCTTCACACACATACCCACACAATTCCTTCACGCAATCACACACACACACACACACACACACACACACACACATACACACATAATTATGTCACCCATTTCTTTTCCACTTATTTTTTTTCTGACTAAAGTTTTTCAATTTTTTAAAATTTCTTAATGTTTATTTATTCTTGAGAGAAACAAAGACAGAGTGTGAGCAGGCAGGGGTGGGACAGAGAGAGAGGGAGACACAGAATCCAAAGCAGGCTCCAGGCTCTGAGCTGCCAGCACAGAGCCTGACACGGGGCTCGAACCCATAAACCATGAGATCATGGCCTCATCTAAAGTCAGATGCTTAACTGAGCCACCCAGGCACCCCAAACGTTTAAGTTTCTCAATTTCTTTCTTTCTTCCTTCCTTTGTTTTTCTTTCTTTTTTCTTTCTTTCTTTCTTTCTTTCTTTCTTTCTTTCTTTCTTTCTTTCTTTCTTTCTTTCTTTCTTTCTCTCTTTCTCTCTCTCTCTTCTCTCTCTCTCTCTCTCTCTCTCTCTCTCTCCCTCCCTCCCTCTTTTCCTCCTTCCCTTTCCTTCCTTCCTTCCTTCCTTCCTTCCTTCCTTCCTTCCTTCCTTCCTTCCTTCCTTCCTTCCCTCCTTCCTTCCTTTGGCCTCTACTTTGTCTTATCAAACATTTCCATATAGATTTCAAATAGTTGAACCAGGAACTAATTTCTATAGTAACTGTATCATTAATGCTTTGCTTAACAAAAAATATTCATTTTATTCATTAAAAATGTATATTTAAGCCCTACTTTGTAATTTTCAGGCAACTAAATCCTCCCTGGGAACAAAAAGTATTTTCACTTGTTTTTCCCTTTTTTAAAATGTCCCTGTGGATGTTTCTGCAGTACCAGGAAGAAACATTTATTTGCTGAATTTATATACTATTCACCTAGGGCAAGTATTCCCTGCAGGGGAGGTAGAATATTTCAGTTTGTGTTGTTCTTCTCTACCTGCCATAAATATCTAATTGTGTGCACTCTGTTCAGTGTATTCCTTGAAAATGTTTCAAATATCTCTGGAATAATGTTGCTGAAGAAAAACATTAACTAGAAACAGTGTGAATTTTAATTGTGTTCTGAGAAGATACACTATATTTAAATACATATGCTAGAAGTCCATGTAATTAATACACGTCACACTAGAGAGGGCATTCTAGCTAAGGTTCTAGCATAACCAAATAAATACCTTAGTTCAAGGACAACTTCTTCCCATTCTTCAAATCACCTTGACAAATGCTGAAGACCACTACAAAAAATATTTAACCTTCTTCGAAATAGAAGCCACTCTTTCAACTCAGGTATTGAATTTGGCACTAAATGCACAATTGTTTCACTCCAGCAAGCACTTAGGCATGAAAATGGGTATTTGCTTTAGCTAAGTGTCAACAGGGGAGCTCAAATGTGCAATATACTTGTACCTTTTTGATGCCAGGTTTTGAAAATTTCAGCCAGAATATATTGACAGTTGTGAAGTTTTCCACATATATAAAATGCAGTGATTTGATCAGGTCAAAAATATCTTTGAGTATTATAAAATTTTATTGAAACAACTCCTAAAGGAACGGCACAGGGGACACACATAAACATTAAAATTAAACACTCATTCCAATAGTGAGAAATCTATTTGAACAACAGATTTATGACTTGACACATACTAAATTGATTGTAAATTACTGCACATTGTGCCATTTTATTCTCCCATAATTTTACGTTGTATAATTCAGGTCTCTTTATAGTCCCAGATTCCAAGGTAATAAAACATCAGAGCTATTTTCTCATCCTTTCATTTACTCATTAAAAAAAAATGTATAGCACAATTCTTACAAGCTGGACTATATTCAAGTTAGAATTCCTAGGGGGAGATTAAATCCCTTTTTCATAATAATGGTGATGATGATGGTGATGATGATGATGATGATGATGTTATTAATAATGTCTTTTTTGCCTGCCAGAAGTTATACAGCATTCTAGTTGAATAATGGTGTGTGCTTTTTCAGCCAAATGTGAAGTTCCTTTGAGTATTGCAAATGGCACTTCAAATGAGAAATCCAATACATTTGCTGCTGTTTAAATAACTTCAACTCTTTTCCCCATCTATCTAGCAAAGTTATTACTGGATCTATGTAGGAGTTAAAGCAGGTTTGAAAAAATTACAGCTTTTCTGACTCCTTGGATAAATTATATTTTTAATCCTTGTCTCTTCCCTACACTGTAAAGCAAAATAGATTCACTTCTTTTCTGTCTCACAACTTCTCCACCCTGCTTTCTCCAATAATATAATGGCACATCAATAAGTATTTTTCTTATTAAGATTATATAGGAATGTCTAGTAAATGTTTCTATTTTACTGTCTAATGTCTTTTGGGAAGTTTTAAACACGTGAGGAATATGTAATTCAGTGCCTCATTATTTAAGAATAGCAACCATACTGACCAGTGTTAGTACAGGTGGTTTTAATTTTCTGTGAGACATCAAGAGGGAAAAGAAATTTGACTACTCTTGACCCAGATATTAATTTAGGTACTTACATATGGGAGAAAAACTGATTTGAATAGTTGAATCTACTCATTTCCTTGGAAATCAGTAAATAGGCATTTGTCTAGTTTTGATCAAGGACACTGATTAACTTAGCAAATATTTATTTAGTGCCTACCTGGTCCCAGACTGTGCTATGTCATGGGAATAAGGTGAAAGATCATTTGTTCAACTTGGTAAAATAAAATGAAACATCATGTAGGAAAATATTAGTTGTACTTATGAAAATGTTGTTTATATAGTTCACTAAATGTACAAAAATGCCTTAGAAAAATATAGTCAAAAAAGATCAGAGATGGCAAGTATCACAATATATTTTTCAAAGACTAAATGAATTTAGAAATGTGACATTTCTCAAAGATCATAATTTTTTTTTTATTTTTACTGAATACCAAACAGCACTGCATTGATTATAATTCTGTTATCAGGCTAGTAAATAGTATACTTTATAGGAAACATTAGTTACCTAGCATTCTCACTTATAAAAAACTGTTCCACAGGAATAGCATAGGCATCTAAAGATATATAGAAGATACAGATACAGATGACATTGATACAAATATAGATGATATAGACAATAGACATAGAAATTTTTCATTGCCAAATAACTTTTAAAAATTGGGGACATTCTGAAATTTAATTATTATGAAATGGATAGAGTATGCTACACTATTGCAATGGATAATTATAAGACAAATAAAATGAATAAAGGAGGAACTGTACCTACTACCCTGAAACAAAGTTTCACCCACTTTCCTTCAGAAGAAATGCACAAGTAAAAGACAAAGATACTTTCCAGATATCTCTGAACAATATAGAAAGTAATATCTTTATTTCTGTCAGCAGGATAACACAGGGGCATGAAATTAAGTGGACAGAGTTTATTAGTACTTTTAATCTTTTATAAAATTAAAAACAAAATGAGTGTGACTAGATGCTTTTCACAAATATTTATAAGTAAGCATTTAAAAAATATTGAATGAGAAATTAAAAGGGAAGGGTAAGTTCATTTGGAAAAATAGCAGATGCTCCACCAAGGAAATATATTCCAGTAAAATCTAGATGTATCTTAAAACTTGAATCTCCATACCAAGTTGAAGTTCCTAAGGTGTTCATTGATGATATTCACATGATATTCTATTAAAGGTAATATTGTGAATTTAATTGGCTACACTAATGGGAGGCTTGCGGATCTCTCTAAGCTCTTAATTAGCTTTGGCTTTGCCAACACAGAAAGTAAAATCCAGATTCTAAAAATATAATGTTATAGTTTTTTTAATCATTTATTTCCTAAGGTGAAAATGTTTTTTTTTTTCCATTCTTATTTCTGAGATTGTGGTCCTCTATAATTTTCAAAGTTAACTCACTCATTAAATATGCATGATCTAATTCTCATAATAATTCTATGGAATACAAATGTTCTTTCCTCTATCTTCCATCTTCATCTAATCCGTTCTGGATTCTGACTGGAGACTAGGATCATATAGGTGGATAAAACCATAGTCTAAGTAACTCATAATCTAATTATGGAGACATGATCCAATATAAAACAATGTACCATGTTTTATTATGTACATAAGAATTACATAAAAATACAGAGCTAAAACCATATAGAAATCAGAGCATGAAATGGAGCCTGACTGCTTCACATCAAATCCTTGCTCCACCAGTAACTAATTGTGTGATTCTGGATGAGGCATTTGACCTTTCTGTGCCCCAAAATCTTTGTCTGTAAAAATCATTAGGATTAAGTAACCTGGCATATGATAGTAACTAGATGTCACAGCTAAAAACAACAACAACCAATAAAGCAAAACATCAATTAATATACCACTTGCCAAAAGGATGTGAAAGAGAAGGAGACTGAGCCCTGTGCTACTAACATAAGTATTGTTCTTATTTTATCACATTTTCCTGTACTGGTGCCATTGATGAGAATTCTTTCCTGATCTCTGAACAACATAAACAAAAAGGGAGCAAACAAAAAACCCACATTTATCCCTATTCCTCTTACTTTCTAGTCATATTCCAAACTGAATCATTACCCCTATCTAGGAGAATCTACAACTTTAGCAATCACTGTTAAATTCACCATTCTGCTTTAGTTCTGATTAAATATTATTAATTCTAGAGATCCCGAATTAGAAACAGAAAGGGAGCGCCTGGGTTTCTCAGTCAGTCAAGCATCTGACTTCGGCTCAGGTCATGATTTGGTGGTTCGTGAGTTCGAGCCCTGTGTCAGGCTCTGTGCTGACAGCTCAGAGCCTGGAGCCTGCTTTTGGATTCTCTCTCCCTCTCTCTCTGCCTCTCCCCAATGCATGCTCTGTCTTTCTCTCTCAAAAATATATAAACATTTAAAAAATTTTAAAAAGGAACAGGAAAAAATAGAACTATTTTTGTAGAGCAAAAGTGCTGAAATGTCATTCAGAAATCTCTTCTCAATAGGTCTTCACTTTTGATATACATTCACCAGAACAGAGATCCCCTGGACCCTAGGATCATTTATCAAGCTACCTTGTTTATGTTGCATCTAGGTATCTCAAAGTGAATGTGTCCAAAACAATTTTTTTTAAATTTCCTGCAGAAATGTCTTTCTCCCTTTGTTACTCACATTTCAGGGAATACCCTCAGCATTCATTTAGCTAATTAGGCTGTCTTTGGACTCAGATTTGACTCTTTTGTTCTCATCCCAACTGTTCTATAAACACATCCTTTAGTTACTTTAAGATAAAAACCCATATCCAGCTGTTTCCCATGACCTCATCACCATCACACCCCAGCCATCATTCTCTTTCACTGAGAATTCAGAAAAATCCACCTGTTTCCCCTGGTTCTAATTTTGTCCCTCAAAGTCAATGGTCCAAACCGCATCTAAAATGATCTTTTTCAAATGCCAATAAAATTGTGTTACTTGCATGTTTAGTGACCTTCAATACATTAGGACGTATCACATATGGAATAAATTCAAATACGCTACTTTTAACTTTGGTCTAATGAGCCCTACATGAATTGACCCCTGGGTATCTATCAAACTTAAAACGCTACATGCTCTTGCAACATTAGCTTTCTTGTTATTAGTTAAAACTGCCATGCACAATTTTACCATGCTCTTCCCCCTTTCCCAGCTGCACTTTTATTTTTTCCCTCAGTTAGGTCTTTATTTCAATCTCTGTTCTGTCTTTTTTTTTTCCTCAAGAATGTATCTGGCTCCCCAAACATAAAGTGTAAGGAGAGATGGAAGAATGAGGCAGACTACTCTTGATTAGAAGGTGGCCGTTTTAATAAGCAGGGAACTTATATACAATACTGGTGTTGGGCAGCTGCAAGACAAGTAGATCTCCACCCCAGCCAACCATAATCTTAAATGTTTTCATAGAGGGCTTAATTGGGTTCAGTCAAGGGGATCATCCAGACTATCTCAACATCACCTTATTCTCTCATGGCTGCCTTCTTGAAACAGCCTCCACTGTGGAATTGTGGGTAGAACTTTAATTCCAAGATCTGAGGTGGGGAAAGAGCCTTAGGTGGTCCAGGCCCATGTCTTGGGTTAACCAGAGGCCACGTCTTCTCACTTACCTCCTCCAACACCTTCCCAGATCATCTGATCTAAAGTATTACTTCATGCAGTTTTCTGTGCCTTCTTACTAGAATAAAACTTCTACTCAGGTCAGAAATTGTCTGCAGGTACCAAATAAATATATGTCAATTGCATGAAACTAATTCTTCTATTGGCTTGTGTGTTTATAAATCAAATAAAGATGGTAATTTATTCATATTGCATATTTTAATAGTTTAAAGTAATAAAATAAAAATGAGTTATATTTACAATGCAAGTTTTTAGAATATTTTACCTCTCAATTCTCTAGGGTTATATTTGAAGATGGACTTTTTCAATTATGCCTTTGGCATTTCAATAAATGCCAACATTTAATGGCATTTCAGTCAATGTCAACAGGGAAACACTGATAGAAAAGAAAATGGAAATAATAAATTTGCTAATTAGAGATTATATATTTTTAAATATCAGTGATACTGTGTTAACCCTTATAATTATGCTTAAGACTGAGAAGCTGGAAAATAAAAACTAATCAGTATGTTTTACTTAGGAGATAATATTTAATAGGTTCTCTTTTTCCTCTTTTTCTTACGTAAATGAAATATCTTTCATTTTCTGATAATTTTTATAAAAAGTAAAAAAAGGAAAAATTCCTTTTAAAAAAATCAAGAATTACTGGGTTTCATAAATTTTTAAATCTATGAAACCACATTATTCTACACAGACTTACCAATTTTTTTAACTATACTAAGAGACTTCCTAATTTTGGATAATTTGGATAATTTTATATTCTTGGGATAAATGTCACCCGATCAGATTTAAATATTTTAAGTCTTTATAGCTAGATTAAATTTTATTTAAGATATTTTGCACCAATTCTAAAATGATCTGGTCTCTATTTTCTTTTGTTTTTATAAAGATTTCTTATCACTGTTATTCTCATTAGTCCAAAATAACATATAATCTCTACTTTTTATATCTTCTTAAAGAATTCATATACCATAAAATTACAACTTACTCAAATATATCACTGAATACATCTATGAAAATAGTCATGCCTGGTGTTTTAATGAAGAAAAATAATTCAATATTTTTCTATCTTCTTTTTATATAATTTCACTTTTATATTGCTTTATCTCCTGGTATCTGGTGATTTACATATTTCTTAAAATATTTCATCAAAGCTTTAAAAATAATTTCCATAAAGTTGAAAACATCAATTGCATATAATTATTTTTATAATTATATATTTATAATTATATAATTACTTTGTATATATGGCTATATCCTTACTCTCACATATAGCTTTGCGTCATTTTGCTTACTTTTATCTTTTTTGAGTAGATCAGCTAAATTTATTTAATGCTTGTTTAAATAGGTCCCCATCTCTGGGACCTATTTTTCAATTCTACTTTTAATTCAATAGTATTTCTCTTATCACTTAGAATTCAACCACTCATGGATCTCTGTGTTTGTGTCTCAGATGATTTAAATCTCATTCTTTTCAGTGGCCATGATCATCAGCTGGAGTGCTGCTTGCCAAGTATCATTTCCTTTCTACATGTTCCCTGAGTATATATTGCTTCCAGGACATTTGCTATTTCTGAAAAGCAGGCTGAAAAAGTTTGGCTGAACACTATTTCTGAATGATTTCATTTGCCAAATGATTAATTTGCTTTACAAAAAAAACTTATTTCATCTGTATGATCTGTGGCAATTTAATAATTTGCATTGGATGGGATTTTTTTAATAGTTTTGATGTCTGTTAAGTTTTTGTTTTTCTATCTTATACAGATTATAGCAACAGATTCCTTTGCATTCTAGCATTTGGATAGAAGTTTCCATCGAAGAGTTTTAGTACAAAATTGGAGAGAGGATGGAAAATTAGGCATCAATATTTCTTCCTTTAGATTTTTATCCATTGGGATACAAGGATACAAGGGTACAACAGTACCCTTGGGATAACTGTTTCCCTTGATCAAAGGTCATTTTTCTTTTCAAGAAGATTGACCTTAAGGGATTCTCTCCTTCTAGTTTCTGTAACTTCTCTATATTTTTGGCACCACATATCTAGTTAAGGTAAAAACAAGAAACTGATTATCAGAAAAGTGAACATTATATTCTAGAAAGAAAAAAAGATATCAATTAGAAAGGGGTCAGGAATGAGCATCTGTGCTCATTTTGTGCTAGGATTTGTGTGTGTCTCTTGACTCAAGTTCGTGATGGTGATAATTCTATAGAATTAATGAAGTGGTACACTTTGTAATTTGTTCATTTCAGTGTGGTTTTTTTTTTTGGTTTTACATTAAAACAGGTTATATGTTGAAATTATTTAAGTAGAAGATAAAAGTAACTTGTGTACTGTTAAGGGAGAGGAACTTTATGACAGCTTAAATATAGTCACAGAGTATAAGCCCAGTGGGCCAAGAGTGAAAATATTTTAAGTCTAGAAAATCTGACTGATTTTACAAACTGCATTAAAAGATGTTTCTCTCAAAGTACTTATCTTGATTTATGTGTATTAGTATCCTGTTTTATTTGTAATATAATATGTATTCATATATGCATATTTGTAGAGTTTACTATGAAAAGGAGGTATTTTCTACAAATTATAGGTGTTCAATATTTGTAAGTGTAACTTATATGTGATGCTCTGATAATTGCAAACAGAAAATTATTTTTGTGTGTAATACAATTTATATTTTATGTGCATAGCATAAATCTATATATATTTTTTTCAATATGGAGTATGTAAACTGTAAGTTTTAAAACACTAACAGCAGTAACTTGGTAATTGTAAATTGAATAGTGTAATTGTAAATTGAATAGTGTAATTGTGTTTTATGTGTTTACGTGTGTGTATAAGTGGTCTGACATAGACTCCCTCTCTAACAAACTTACGCAGATAAATGCATACCTAAAAATGTAAATATAATATTAAGCATAGGCAATAACAACCCAAAATCAGCAATTACAATATTTAGACTGTGTAAAATTACGTACAAAGGAAACTTTAATAACATTTTGATAACATCTTCCATGCTAACATCATTTACACACAATATTAATCTGCATATAGGCAAAGAACCATCTGGTTAGCCTCAAACAATGGCTCATGTATACTAACAGAACAGAATAAATGTAGTGTATCCTAAGAGGCTTCCTGCAGAATGTTTCCTACTGTCAATTCTAATTAATCTGTATGTATGTAGACATATATGTTTTCTATACTTGTGTTCATGAGCAACTTAGGTCCTTGACTTTCTATATTATATCTCAGTGTCTGTGCTTAATATTCAATATCCTGTATGTTTAACAAATACTATAATACACAGTGTGCATGTAGAATAAACTTAACCATGGTACAAAAATTAGAAACAAAAATAGATTCATATAGTTATGTTCATAAAAATATGACATTTATATATGACACAGACAAATAGGAAACTAGGAAATATACTTGTAACCCTTACATGGCAATTAAAGAAATTCTCTCCTTTATGTACTAGGAAATTTTAGAAAACAAGGAAAAATTGAAAGAAAATTGAAGAACATGAACAAGCAATTAAAAAAATGAAGAAATAAGTAATAAATTAAGAAATAAAAACCTTTCTAAACTAACTCATCTATATAGAAACGTGTCTTAAAAGGGTAGAACATATTTTTTTTTGTATCAGGGGAAGGAGGGTTAAAAAAAATAATTGTCAGTATGGGGGAAGGCAGGAGGAAATGGCTACATTTACACTAGTTCTAGAAAGATTTTTGTAAACAACTCTAGACAGTACTTTGGCCATTTGTATCAAAGTACTTAATATGTATATGCCTTTTAACTCAATCTTCCATTTGTAGGAATATATACTATGCATATCACTTCACAAATATGCATGGATTTATGGCTTGAGATCTCTTTCAGAGCTCTCCCTGAAATAACAACCACAACCACAATAAGAGAAAATAGTCTACAGAAAGGTTATATAATAGGTTCATGTTAGGTTCATACTTATATTACTTATTATCATGTATAAAATAATATATTAGATCTATACTATTGTTCATACATAGAAAGAGCTTCAGAATACTTTTTTTAAGAGTAAAATTATCATCTTAGAAGGATGGACAAGGGAAAGATAAAGGGAGAGAAAAAATATTTTCTATATATATCATGAGTATAATCTTTAAGTAGTTATTTATTTATTTATTTATTTACTTATTTATTTATTTATTTATTTTATTTTATTTTATTTTGTCAGTAGGCTGCATACCCAAAGTAGGGCTTAAATTCACAACTCTGAGATCAAGAGTCACATGCTCCACTTACTGAGACAGACAGATGCCCCAATATTTAAACAGGTTTATGTGTTCTGTCTTTAATGAATACTACAAATTTATAAAACTGAGTAAGTTTTTAAAGAACATAGCTACTTTGATTGTAATGGATGAAACTTGTGCATTTTTTGAGAGATTGACATTACAAATATGTTGACTATTTTCTATTTCTATTTCTGTGTATAGTGATAAATACTAATAATAATTCTGGTTAGGGGCGCCTGGGTGGCTTAGTTGGTTAATCATCTGACTCTTGATTTTGGCTCAAGTAATGATCTCACAGTTTCTGAGTTTGAGCCCCACACTGGGCTCTGTGCTGACAGTGCAGACTTCTTGGGATTCTCTCTCTCTCCCTCCCTCTCTCTGCCCCTTACCAATTCTCTCTCTCTCTCAAAATAAATATAAATAAGTTTAATAATAACAATAATAATAATGATCTTTAAAAAAGGTGTTCTCTTTTGCACACAGTCCTGAGAGTACTAAGATAATATGCTTATTAAAAAAAAAAGAATAAAATAGAATGGAAAATGGCTGATCATACTTCTCAAATTAGAATCCTGCCAGAAGTCTTCAAATTTTAAATTATCATTCATAATATAGAATTGGGAAACATCATGTTAAATATTACCCACGTGACCTAGATTTTATAGAATAACTGGGAATGTTTATAAAATATATAAATGATGTTAGCTAAAATATATTTAATACTAAGTGCCAGAAAACCTGCATTCTCAATTATTTAATATTCACAACGAGCCAGGGGATTGATGCAGTTATTACATCCACTAGACATTTAGAAAATATGATGAATAAGGTTAAATAATTCAAAGATTGCAAAGAAAAGATTGGCTAATTTAGAATTTGAACTTGAGTCTCTCTGACTTAGGAACCCATTGTCTTAATTATGGTAACACACTATTTATAACAAAGCTAATTTATGAAAACTAAAAAACCAATTTCAAGGAGTAAATATCACTTAGTAAAATACGTTGGAACAAACTGAATGGGGAATAAATGACATTTTTATGCAGAAAGTACAAGTAAAGTACAATAAAATGTCAATTTCTGCTTCTGGCTGTGGCACATTGGCTTGCTTCAGTCTACTCTATAACAATAATGAGAAAATTTTGATAAAATAAAAAAAAATAAATCCAAGGCAATATAAATATGTCAAGGCATTATCGATGAACATGAGAGCACATGTGAACGCCTCAATCCCTTCAATTAGGCTGGCCTAATTCTGCTCAAATCTCAGAATATAAAACAAACAAGCAACAAAAAAACTAAAATAAAAATGGGCACTCATACACTCATGTCAACACACATTCAGTCTAAAAGGAATCAACAGGCATTAGAATAAAAGTGAAAGGTAAAAATACGTTGAATTAAAACTAGTTGTATATTAAAAATAATATTTCTGAGAATTAAGTGATAATTTCATTGTGAAATATATTACTAATATTCAGTATTCACTGTAATATTGAAATATATTGGAAATCACTCATTCCAACTAAACATTTGGAGAAATTCTGATTAAATGATTAAGCAAGCTAACAATTGATGCAGACTTTCTCAATTTGAATATAGATACCTAATAGAAGGATACTGGATTAGTGTTCTAGCTAATGCATCAGCCTACATATTAACTAGAAAAAATATTTAAAATATTGATATAATAAGCAAGTTTTGATTTATTGGGTATTCTAATCTGTGTAAATCTATTTGTTTAATGACATTCTTTAATAGAAAGCATTCCCTGCTACATTAACACATTCGTAGTTTCCAGGGGAAAAAAATCAGGATCACAATGATACATGTAATTTAAAATTTATTGCAATACTTCAAATAATAATGTATCACAATGCTTTCTGGTTATATAATAATCTGCCTTTGTGAATGACATGCTGGAAGATAATACATGTATTTTCTCTTAGGGCTTCTGCAATGTTTGTGACATTACTAAAAATTGGTTCATGTTAAATATATAACATCTATTTTGAATACTTCCTGTAGAGGTGAGTCATTGGTAAAACCACTATGTGTGTTATGTGTCTACTACTCCATGAGCTTCTGTTGGCTTGTCGTTTCAATATATTATAATAATTAAATTTGTTGGTAAGCAAACTTTGGAAATTCCTAGATATGCAAATTCAACATATCTGAGAATTGTAGCAATACCTAATCAATGAAAACTTTGAAAGGGGAATATTAATCATAGGAACTCCAACTCCAATTCCCTAACTGCTCAAGTGAAAAGTTCTGAAAAGTTCTGCTCAGTTTTGAATAATGCACCCTTGAAAGATTCTCACCCAAATCTCTCAGTTTACAGGTAAGTAAACTAAAGCAAAAGAGAATTAATGAACTGCCCAAGATTAGAAACCTAAATTAAATACAGTATCTGGAGAGAATATATTTTCTCTTTGGTGATACTGCTCAGAAGGGAAATATGTTATTGAAGAGGTTAATATTTAGAAATAAAATAAACAACTTAAGGGGCACCTGGGTGCCTCGGCTGGTTAAGCGCCCAGGTCTTAATTTTGATTCAGGTCATGATCTCAATGCTAGTGAATTCAAGCCCCATCAGGCTCTGTGCTGACAGTGTGGAGTTGGCTTGGGATTCTTTCTCCCTTTCTGTCTGCCCCTCCCTTGCTCACATTCTCTTCTCTCTCTCTCTCTAATAAATGAACATTTAATTTTTTTTAAATAAACAACTGAATAGAAGGCACTGGGTGAAATATATAACACACGAAGTGAAAAGCTGCAGTGTTTACTTCTTATGGAGAGGACTGCCTAGCACACAGCTCCCCAGTGGGGTAGCTGGTTAGACCAAACTGTGCAGGACTGATAATAAAGGATGAATTCTCACTGGGTTAACAATACTATGCTGAGAAAAGCCATCTACAAATGAAGTAAACTTGAGGGGTGCTGGGGTGGCTCAGCCTGTTAAGCTTCTGACTTCAGCTCAGGTCATAATCCCATGGTTCCTGGGTTCAAGTCCCACGTGGGGCTCTCTGCTGTCAGCACAGAGCCCATGTCAGATCCTCTGTCCCCTTCTCTCTTTGCCCCTCCCCTGCTGGTTCTCTCTCTCTCTCTCTCTCTCTCTCTCTCTCTCTCTCTCAAAATAAATAAATTTTTAAAAAGACAAGACTTAAAAAAATGAAGTAAACTGCAAAAACTAAGAAAATAATGACCTAACTATCTTAATCTTGGAAGAAGGCCCAAAAAGACTTTGGTAGAAGTTTTACAACTGAAATGGATAATCTCAAAAGTGATGTATTTAGGTTGTAAATAGGAAAACAAACAAACAAATAAAAACAAACAAACAAAATACTGTACTTATCCTAAGAGCACTTCTAGGGTCTTATGGCCTTTTCATACCCCACTGATGAAGAGGTAGTCTATATTAAATACTACCTGTTAAAAGTGAGACTTTATGGGGGCCTCTGGGTGGCTCAGTCAGTTGAGCGTCTGACTTCGGCTCAGGTCACAATCTCATGGCTCATGAGTTCGAGCCCTGCGTCGGGCTCTGTGCTGACAGCTCAGAGCCTGGAGCCTGCTTCTGATTCTGTGTCTCCCTCTCTCTCTGCCCCTCCCCCGCTCATGCTCTGTCTGTCTCTCTATCAAAAACAAATAAACATTCAAAAACATTTTTTAAAAAAAGTGAGACTTTATGGTTCAATAATTTTTTTAAATAATACATTGTACTCTACTTCACATTAATATCAGCATGACTATCCTTCAACTACAATTACAATGACATAAAATGAATGTTTAGGTTCGGAATGACAATCCAAAGCACTTCAAATGTGTTTATTGTTCAATAAAGCTACCATTTTCTTTACTAAACCATCCAAGATAAGACCTTAATAACAAATACATCACCAAAAACTTAATAAGCAATACTTGCAAAATGTATTTTATTCATTCATGAAAATGAATGTTTAGTCGAGAAAATGATGACATATATAAACTTAATATCATTCAATCCATATCTCCTACAAAAGATAATTTAATAAAACCTTATTTGGTAGTAATGACAGCATCATCATTGTTCCATTTAAGCAGACATTTACATAGCCAAATGACATGTTTCAAATAGTACAATTTGGGTTTTTCCCTGGTCTCAAACGTTACACCCAACCCAGAAAAATGGCCCCAAAACATTGATAGATGTTGATTAAAAAAATCATATCCGCTATTTTAATGCTTAAACCATATTAGTTCAAGTTATATTTATTTTCAAGTTTATTTTTTCTTATGTAAACAGAAATTCTAATGTCATAATAGTTATACTTCAAATAGAACTTAAGTTCTACCCCAGAAGAAGAGTACTATGTGATGAGTCCAGCTCTAGGATAGGAAGAGGGTGATGGCCACACACGTCCCCAAGACACAGATTTCTACTTCCAATCTAAGACCCAGCTTAATCAGAATATAAGAGAATGCTCCTCTCCCACACTCCACCAGCATGCTAACAAAACTCATGAAAAACTAACCTGAAATACATCAGGGAGAACCGCAAGAAATAGATAATCCATGGTGGGCAGCTATACAATAGGAGGAATCAGAGACAAGCAAAGAGCAGAAACTGAGAAAAATCCTCTGACAAATTAAACTCACACGCTCTGAAAACAAGATAATATTATGAGAATTTCAAGCCTTGGGTGCAATGCTGATAAACAAATTTCAAATCCAGTTCAGTTCCTGATTCTATTTAATACACCCCCCACAGTAAAAGCCTAGCAGAAAGAGAAGAATGTTCATGTCCAGGAATCTGCATTTACCTTAGCTTCTACTCTCCAAAACACACTGTTTGATTTTTAACAAAAAAGCACATGCAACACCAGCCATATTTTGCATCTCCAACACACGTACAAACAATAGCACATATTTACTTCATGTTAGCTGTACCAGATACTGTTCTAAGAACTTTAAAAATATTACTTCATTTAACATTTAGAATAATTCTGTCAACAAGCAGTTATCATCATCTCTATTTTACAGAGGGGAAAACAGATACAGAAAGGTGAAGCAGGTTGCCCATGGACACACAGCTGGTAAATTGCAGATTTGGAATTCCAATCTAGATCGTCTATACCAAGAATCCATGTTATTAACTGCCATTCACACTGCCCTCTACTACCTCCTAACCAGTGAAAACCTGCAGTATTCAACCTTCTGCCATAATACGTTCACAGATATGACATCATGTGATGTCACTTCTCATATGATGATAATGCAGAAGAAATAACTGGGGAAAGTCTTTAATCAAATTGTACAGTATATGTTTAATTAAATGTACCTTAAGAAGGAAAGAACGTACTATTTTTGGTAGAACAAGAGGAAATCACTAATGGGCTAAATAAAATATTTATGAAGTTTTTATTAAACTGTCTTATTTAATTGTCTTCAGTGACTTGACTAATTTTGTCTCCGGTAAATTACACTCTAAATTGTTATTTTTAGTAGCTCTTAGATAAGACATTCTAATGAATGAAATTTGGCAAACAGCAAGAATAAATAAGCATAAGTACCTCCATATATTTAAATAGTTGAGATGGGTGTCTGAGATATAAATTTAACTCTACATTTTGAGTAGATAGCACACAGTGACTTTACTCTTAATCCAAAAGCATATACACAGATATACTCACAGTATGTGATACCAGGTCAAGACATATTCTTGGAATGTTAAGAAAATTCGATTATTTTAAATAAGATTTTTTTTAGCAGCTATGCCACAGACTCTAGCTTTGAAATGTGCATTAAATAACATTCTAATGTACCTAGATTTTATACTTACAAATAATTATGATTTTATTTGAAAGTCTTAAGATGTTAAAGGAAGCCAGTTTATCTGCAATCGCACTTAAAAATAATTTAAATTCAATTACATATTCATGAAACATTTTTCTCTTTAAAATTTATTTATTTAAATTGAAGTTAGTTCACATATAGTGTAGTATTGATTTCAGGAGTAGAACACAGTGATTCATCACTTGCATATAATATTCAGTGCTCATCTTTCTTAAAAACAACTTCCAATACTGAGACTATTCCAAAAAATTAACTGGAGATTATCAAATAAATATAAAATTATATGAAAATGTAAACTTTTATAAATATAAACTAGCAAGATAAAATTATTCCTTAAATCTTGGCTTGGAGTTTTGTTCTACTACAAGTATTCTTTTTGTACTAGTCAAGAACATTTTAGATTTAAAAAATAGAAACGGGGGGCTCCTGGGTGGCTCTGTTGGTTAAGCTTCCAACTCTTGGTTTCAGCTCAGGTCTTGATCCCACTGTTTCGTGAGTTCAAGCCCTGCATCAGGCTCTGTGCTGGCAACTCAGAGCCTGCTTGGGATTCTCTCTCCCTCTCTCTGCCCACTCTGTGCTCATGCTGTCTCTGTCTTTCTCAAATAAATAAATAAACTAAAAAAAAAAAAAAAGATAGAAACCAATCCAAGCTACCCTAAAAGAAGAAATCACATAAAATGAGCGAAAGTGTGTGTGTGAGTGCACACACACACCCACACCCACACCCACACACACACCCCGTGGGACAAAATATAGGGGGAAGGTGTATAAAGATACCTTGCCATCTCATGGAAAGCAAAACTGAATGGGTGGGAAATGCAGTAGGGCCACCCAAGATAACAAAAGTGGAAAGCCACTGGTTACCTGACACCTAATTTCTCAGACATTCTCTGTGCAATGTCTCATCTCATCTACATCATTCTCTCAGCAAACCATATTTCTTTTCTCTGTGATCTCATCAGCAAATGTCTATTCCAATAAAATTCAGGATTGCATTTTCTCTCAAGTTTAATACTGTTAGAGAATGACTAGGGTCTCAAGCAGCCAAATTCCCAGGAGAGACTATGTGCCTGGTCAAGTTGGTTCATTTATCCACTTGAATTTCAGCTCTTAACAGAGTGCCTCATTCACGTTGGTAAAAACATGAGGACAGAGGTCCCACCTTACCAACTATGGTGGACAAAAACCACACAGAAGTTCTTTCTTAGCTATTAGCATATTTAAAATAACTTGTTCATTTTTTTTTTGGAGTGTGCAGTGTGATATGTAAGAGGAAGATAAGTAAGTCAAGAATGAATTTAAGTCAATTTTCAGAATAAGTAGAGGAGGAGCAATTATTTGATGGAATCATTTAAATATTTCAATGAAGGTTCTTTGGAGAATTTGGGAAAAATGAAATTTAAATTTCACTTATCATAAACAAGAAAAATATGTAACAGTCACTAATTACTGTCTAACTCACTTCATTGTACATAACGGGTGATCAATAAAATTTCTTAATGAACAGAAATTTCTTTGGATTTTGTTCATCAGGAATTTATGGGCAAATAGGAAGTAACTGAAGTTAAAGTGAAGTTAAAAGCATTATCAAATGATGACCACTAAGCGTTTCATAGCTTCTTTGTTACACCTTTGCCAAGAAATCAATTAAATATCTACTGTGTGTCAATAAGTAAAATATAAGAAGGTTTTCTGGTTTATGTTTTTATTCATGATTATTTAATTACTATTTATTTATTTTATAAATTTCATCATGAAATTGAAAATAATTTTAAATCTGGAAAATTAAACTACAAGAATTCATTGATATGAAACTTTGTCTTGCAGTGAATAGAAATTCTGAATTTACTTAGCCTCGGTCATACAGGGTTTTAATTAATATTTTAACTGAATACCTCCACAATTTGCATTTAAAACTTTCTTTTCTGGCTGTAAAATGCTCCTTCTAGTAAGTAAAGAAATATTTCAAATGTGTGCTCTCCCAAATTTTGTAAAATATTAACACATTTTACTTTAAAGGGGAAAAATAAATATCCAAAAAAAAAAAAATTGAAACCATGCTGAATGAGAACTGTCTTGCAAATAGGCATATATACATCATGTCAACTCAAAATTTCTTCAAGATGGGTAAGTGCAACAGCAATAAATATAAGCAAACACACACATACATAGGCCACTTACCTCAGGCAAACTACATTTCAAAAAATCATATTTATCTTTTATAGACTTGCAATATTTTTTTGTTTTATGGCAAAGTGCTTACAAGCAAATCGAACTTTCAGTAGCCATGCTGACAAATCTTTTGATTAGAGGATTTACCAGTTGGAGTCATGTAATTTATTAAATATATCCTATTAATTTCTTCTTTTTTATATCTTTAATTCTACAAATATCCAGCCTGAATGTAAGAATCTTAGTCCATTATCAGGACAAATCTATTGCCTTTCCTAAGTTGTTTAAACAAACAACACATTATACCTATATAAAAATAGACAACAACTGTTACGATATTTTTACTTGCTAGATAAACCTTTCAATTATATCCACTTCAATATTAGGTCAGTACTACTGTAAATTTTTGCCAGATCATCTAATCTCTTTCATCCTCTTAAACTATAGTCTGTATTCATTTATAGAGGACACAATTATAGCAATTCTCTATTTAGCTAAATTTAGAATCATAGTGGAGCTTTAAGAAATGTTCATGACAGACTCATACCCCAGACGTTCTTTTTAATTGATCTTACATGGTGCCTGCCATTAGAGCTTATAAACTCTCCTTAGGTGATTCTAATATGCAGCCAAGCATGACAGTCACTTCAATATAGGGCTCACCACTAAGTAAAATGCTTACCTTTAAAATATAAACTCTTGGGGCGCCTGGGTGGCTTAGTCGGTTAAGCGGCTGACTTGGGCTCAGGTCATGATCTCTCGGTCCGTGAGTTCGAGCCCTGCATCGGGCTCTGTGCTGACATCTCAGAGCCTGGAGCCTGTTTCAGATTCTGTGTCTCTGTCTGACTCTCCCCTGTTCATGCTCTTTCTCTCCCTGTCTCAAAAATAAATAAAACGTTAAAAAAAAATTAAAAAATAAAAAAATAAAATATAAACTCTTAAAATTTAAGTTTTTAAAATATCACTGTCACTATAATTTTCTAATTATTCCTTCACATATGAAGCAAAGAGAAACACTTTTCATTATGTGTTTTTTAATAACAGCCTTATTATACATCATTCATATAATATAAAATTCATCTTTTTGACGTATATATACTATTTAGTAGTTTTTAGTACATTCACAGAGTTTGGCAACCATTACTCCTATCTAAGTTCAGAGTAGTTTCGCCACCCAGAAAAGAAACCCCATACCCATTAGCCACTCTACATTAGTTACTCTCCGTGTTCTTTCGTGAACACTGATCCATTTTTTGGTTCCAAGGGATTTGCCTATTCTGGACATTGTATATAAATTAAATCATGTAACATATAGCTTTTTGTTCTTAGGTTGTTTCATTTAGCATGATCTTTTCAAGATTAATCCTTATTTTAGAACATGCCAAGTACTTCCCTTATTTTTAATTTTTATACAATATTTCATTGTACAAATATATCACACTTCGTTTATCCATTTATAGGTTGATGAACATCTTGGTTATTTCCAGTATTGTGATTACAAATAATGCTACTTTTTTTTTAATGTTTATTTATTTATTTTGGGGGGTGGCAGAGAGAGACGGAAAGATAAGATACCAAGCAGCCTCAACGCTCAGCACAGAGTCCGACATAGGGCTCAATCCCACGAACCATGAGATCGTGACCTAAACTAAAATCAAGTATCAGACACCTAACTGACTGAGCCACGTAGGCACCCTAAATAATGCTACTGTTAACATGAACGTTCAGGTTTTTGTCTGGACATGTTTGTCTTGCATGTATACCTAGGATTATAACTGCTGAGTTATTCCATGGTAATTCTATGTTCAACTTTTTGAGCGAGTTTCAACCTGCTTCCCTCAGCAACTAAACAATTTTATATTCTCATCAGCAGTGTATGAAGGATCCATTATCTCCACATTCTCTCACACTTGGTATTTTTTTAGAAAAAAAATTATCCACTCTAGTCGTATCTAATTAAAGCAATGGAAATGCTGATTCATATGGTAGTTCTATTTTTAACTTTTGGAGGAATTCGCATATTGTTATTTATAGTGACCATACCAGTTGACCATACCACCAACAGTATACAAACGTTCCCTTTTCTCACAATCCTCACCAGCATTTATTATCTTTTGCATTTTTGATATTAGACATTCTAACCAGTGTGAGGTGATATCTAATTGTGGTTTTGATTTGTATTTCTGTAATGATTAACGATATTGAGCATCTTTTTCCTTTACTGGTTGTCAATACATAGGACTCCTTTGGCAAAATGTCTGTTCATGTACTTTGCCCGTTTTTCAACCGGATTATTTGTTTATTTGCTATTGAATTCTTTGAGTTCTCCAAATATTTTGGATATTAAACATTTATCAGGTATGTGGTTTGCAAGTATTTCCTTTCATACCATGGTTTGCTTTTTCTTTTTGTTGATTATATCTTTTGCTGTGTATTAGTTTTTCAATTTGATGTAGTTCTACTTGTTTATTTTTGCTTTTTGTTGCTTGTGCTTTGAGTATCATATCCCTAAAGTCCTTGTTAAAACCAGAATCAAAGAGCTTTTTCTCTATGTTTTCTTCTAGAAGTTTTATGGCATCAGGTCTTACATTTAAGTCTTAATCCATTTGAGTTAATTTTTGTGAGTGGTTAGAGACAGGGGTCCACATTCATTTCTTTGTTTGTGAGTTTTTCTGCACCGTTTATCAAAGAGACTATTTTTCTTGTTGAGTATTCTTGGTTCCCTTGTCCAATGCTAGTTGACCATATATGGGGGTTTAGTTCTGGGCTCTCAGTTCTATTCCACTGGCATATGTGTCTGTTTTTATGCCAGTACCATAAGGTTTTGATTACCATAGATTTGTAACATAGTTTGAAATGAGGGAGTCTTCTTTCTCAGGGATGCTCATGCTATTCAGGGTCTTTAGTGACTCCCTATAAATTTTAAGACTGTTTTTTCAATTTCTACAAAACATGCCATTGTCATCTTGATAAGGATTGCATTGGATCTATAGAGTGCTTTGGGCAGCGTGGACATTTAAAACAAATGTTTTTAAACATGTATTTACTATTGAGAGACAGAGAGACACAGAGCATGAGCAGGGAAGGGGCAGAGAGAGAGGGAGACACAGAATTCGAAGCAAGCTCCAGGCTCTGAGCTGTCAGCACAGAGCCCAACTTGGAACTCGAATTCACAAACTGCGAGATCATGACCTGAGCTGAAGCCAGACGCTTAACTGACTGAACCGCCCAGGCGCCCCAGCACGGACATTTTAACAGTATTAATTCTTCCAATCCAAGAAAGTGAAATATCATCCCTTTTATTTGAATGTTTCATTTCTTTTGTCAGTATATTATAGTTTTAAGTTTACAACTCTTTCCACTTCTTGGTTAAATTTATGGCCAGGTATTTTATTCTTTTCTATAATATAAATGGGATTGTTTTCTTAAATTCTCTTTCAGATATTTTATTATTAGTATCTAGATAATGCACACTAGTTTTGCATATTAACTTTGTATCCTGCAAATTCACTGAATTCATTATTCAGTTTTTGATGAGGTTTTTGGGCCTTTCTGTATATTAAATCAAGTCATCTGTGAACAGAAAATTTCACTTCTTCCTTTCTAATTCGGATGTCTTGTATTTCTTTTTCTTGCCTGAATGTGTTTCCTAGAACTCTCAGTGCTATACTGAATATAGAAGAGGTAAGAGTGTGAACACTTATTTTGTACCTGATCTTAGGGAAAAAGCTTTTAGTCTTTCACCACTGAGTATGATGGTAGCTGTGATCTTGGCAACTTTACCCAATTGATGAGAGTTTTTATCTTGAATGTATATTAAATTTTGTCTAATGTTGGCTCTTCATCTATTGAGATGATTATGTGCTTTTTCTATTTTCTTCTATAATATTATTAAGTTCTGTCACATTCGCTGATTGCATATGTTGGATCATCCTTGCATCCCAAGGATAAATCCCACTTGATTATGGTGTATCATCATTTTAATGTGCTGAATATGTTGAATTCAGGTTTCTAGCAATTTGTTGGTAATTTTTACATCTATATTCACCAGGGATACTCACCTGTAGTTTTCTTGTAGTAAATTTATCTGGCAGTATCAGAGCAATACTAGCCTTGTAAAATGAACTTAGGAGTGTTCTTTTCTCTTCAATTTGGTATTAATTTAAATATTTGGTAGTTTTCACCAGTGAATCTATCTGGTCCTGTGCTTTTATTTGAGGGGAAGTTTTTTATTCCATTCCCTTACTTGTTATTGGTCTGTTCAAATTTTTTAAAAATTTTTTCATGATTCAGTCTCGGTAGATCGTATGTTTCTAGGAATTTATTTCTTCTAAGTTATCCAATTTGTTGGTATATAATTGTTCATAGTAGTTGTTATCATATAATTCTGATTTTTTATTTACCTCTGTGTTCCTGACAGGTCAATGCACTTGTCCATTTTTTCTTCTCTGTCTTCCTACATTTATGTCTTGCAGTGAAGTTCTGCTCTTCCTTTACTCTTACATTTTTATGTCCATTTAGCCCAACTCTTGATTTTAGCTTACGTCATGATCTCATGGTTGTGAGATGGAGTCCTGTGTTGCAGGGATCCTGCTTAAGATTCTCTCTCTCCCTCTTTCTCTGTTCCTTTCCCACTCTCACTCTCTCTCTCTCAAAAAAAAAAAATTTTTAATTAAAATGTTTGCTTTGATAATCTCATTTTATTTTACTCTTGTGACTACCATTGGTTTTCATTGGTTACTTCTCAGAATGTTCCAGTGATGTCTGAAAAACCAATATGGTTATTGCTTCCCTTTTCTGTTTTGTTTTCGTTTTAACTTATGTGGAAACAAAATTTTGCCTAATCTCAAAGAACCTTTCCTCAAATTTACTGATTGCGCTGCTTTTGGAACATATCATTACCATTTTTTAATACCCCTTCTTTAAGGCGGCTCTTAATTACATCTCCTTGAGTATAGACTGGACTGAGTGAGTCCTTTCAAGTAAGAGAATATTAAAAGGGAAAAATATAGCAAATTGAAGTGAAGAAAACTGGCAGCAATGAACCAAATGATCACATTACCATTGATAGTATTTTCATGCCAATATAATATGCATATGTCTCTGTAGACACTGTTTCCTAAACTATAACTTCAATATATTCATTACAAAATATTAAACATGGGGCACCTGCGCAGCTCAGTCACTTAAATGGCTGACTTTGGCTCAGGTCATGATCTTGTGGTTCATGGGTTCCAGCCCTGCTTGGGGCTTTGTGCTGATAGCTCAGAGCCTGGAGCCTGTTCCGGATTCTGTCCTCCTTTCTCTCTGCCCCTCCCCTGCTCATATTCTGTCTGTCTCTCTCTTTCTGTCAATAATAAATAAACATTAAAAATATATTAAACAAACCAAAAATTGAAGGACATTCTACAAAATACTTGACAAAAATGACCTTCAAAAGTATCAGGGCTATAAAAGGTAAGAAAAGACTGAGAAACTGCCACAGATTGGGAGAGACTAAGGAAACATGATAACTAATTACAATGTGGTATCTTGGTTTGAATCCTGAGCCAGGACAAAAATATTACTGGAAAAGTGCTAAAATATCAAAAAGTCTGTAGTTAGTAGTAGCATAACAATGTTAATTTCTTAGTTTTGATAAATATAACATGCTTCTATTGATAATAACATTAGACAGAGCTAGATGAAAAAGGGAAGGGAACATCCTATCCTCTCTTTGTAACATTTCGTTAAACCTAAAATGATACAAGCATAATTTTTTTTTAAAGTGAATAATAACATATCTACAAATGGTTATTCTCAGAATTATAAAGATTTTACTTTTTACTCAATATCAATGCAAAAAAGCTTAATTTAAAAAGTATATATAGCTGGGGCGCCTGGGTGGCTCATTTGGTTAAGCATCCAACTTCGGCTCAGGTCATGATCTCAGAGTTCGTGGGTTTAAGCCCTGCATAGGGCTCGGTGCTTGCAGCTCAGAGCCTGGAGCCTCCTTCAGATTTTGTGTCTCCCTCTCTCTCTATCCCTCCCGCACTTGCTGTTTCTCTTTCTCTCTCTCAAAAATGAATAAACATTAAAAAAAGTTTTAACAATATATAACAGGATTTGTGATAGAATTTGAAAAGTTGATTATTAAAATTATATGAAATAATGAATCCCAAGACTTTGTTGAAAAATAGATATGTATATACATGTATATAAATATGTGTATCTATAAATGTATTTATCTACTCATACATAATATATATTTTATAAGATGTATAATTTTTAATTATACATTTAATAATTATATATAATTATGTATAGACACAATAATATATACAGTAATTAAAACACTGAAGTATAGTTATAGCAAGGGTTGATTGTATGTGATTTGATCCCTGCTGACTAATACGACTTTAGCTTATGCCACTGTCCTCTTTACTTCCTACTCTCCTGGCCTTTGATCTTAGAATTGGCCAATGTCCTTCCCATCAACCCTGTTTCATATTCCTGGAGTAATATACACTTCACCTTGCTAAATCCAACTCGCTCTTCTGGCTTAAAATAAATACTAGTTCTTAGGTTTTTTTCTAGCATATAGCTGGATAAAGACTTATAATCTGTATTTTTTAAACCTAATATTTTCCTTTGGCAATACTAACAAAAAATCGCAATTTTGTTCTTATCCGTATCAATACTCTCTAATGACGTAAATCCCTATATTAGTTTGCGAGGATTGCCACAACAAAATACCACAAACCGGGTGGTTTAAGTGGGAGAAATTTGTCTTCTCACAGTTCTGGAGGCTAGAAACCTAAGATCAAGGTGTTGTCATGTTTGGTCTCTCCTGAGACATCTCTCCTTAGCTTCTGGGCAGCTGCCTTTAGCTGTGTCCTCACATTGTCTTTCCAATGCACACATCTCTGGCATTTCTTTTTCTTCTTATAAGTATACCAGTTATATGTGATTAAGGCCCACCTTAGTAGTCTCATTTTAACTTAATCACCTCATAAAGATTTTTTCCTCCTAATATGGTAAAATTCTGAAATATTGAAGGTTGGGACCACAACATATAAATTTTGGAGGGATACAGTTCAGTCCGTAACACTCCCCATTTGATTAGGCCTTCTGAGATGTGGTACATGTCTGTCTTATCCATATCTTTATGTAGTTTTTCTTTTAACGTTTATTTATTTTTGAGACAGAGAGAGACAGAGCATGAATGGGGGAGGGTCAGAGAGAGGGAGACACAGAATCCGAAACAGGCTCCAGGCTCTGAGCTGTCAGCACAGAGCCCGACGCGGGGCTCGAACTCACGGACTGTGAGATCATGACCCGAGCCGAAGTTGGCCGCTCAACCGACTGAGCCACCCAGGCGCCCCTATGTAGTTTTTCAATGAATGAATGGAAAATGTGTAAATGACCATTGTCCCATAGATAGAAGTAATTTATGTCTTTATTTACAATATAGTCTAAATCAAGCTGACTGCCTCAATCTATAAGCAATTGAACAGCTTAATCAGGTAGAAATATATTCACTGTCTAAGACAATGATGGTCATATTTTAATGATAGTCATTTTGAAGCTAACTATAATATTAATGTCAATAAGGTGAAAATTTTCTGTCCTTTCCAATGTTCTCTACTTACAGATTTTAAAAAAAGAATATCATCAAACAGAAAAATTCAATGTGATTAGATTATGCCAACCCATATGTTCTTGAACTAGGTTTCTGAAAGTGGTTCCTTAAGAGACTTAAGTTTATGCACTTCTTGAGTTGTCTCTTTGTTATAACAGGAAATCATTTTCTTGACTGAATTTTTTAAAAAAGCCCTTATGTAAAAATTGGCTCTTTAAAGGTTTTCATATTTGTGGCTTGTTTTAAAAATACAGAAAAGGAAGTATATAATTGTATTTTAATAGCATATAGGCATGGATTTAAAAGAATCCAAAAGAACCATATAGTTAAGGAATATACAAATTACATGAAATGTTCATCTGTAAATGTATTTTTTGCTAAAATTTTTTGTCAAAGTATAACATTCATACAAAAAAGTGGTCAAGTGTTAAGTGCACAGCTCAGTGCATTTTAATTAAATAAATCACCAATGTAACCAGCACCCAAATAAGAAATAGAACCATCTCTCCCTAATGCCTTCCTCAAGTTGATAACCTCAAGGTGACATCTAACATAAATTGTATCTCCATAGGGTTTTCCTTAGAGGGTTCAAATTTTATACAAATTAAATTAAACATTGCATACTCTTTTAGGTATAGTTTCATTTGCAAACATTCACTTAGGAATACCCTGATGAATCGGTCCATATTATTGCACATAGCAACAGTTTTTATAGTATTCCATTTAGTAAATACATTTTAATTCATCTATCTTATTGTTTAATATTTGTTGATGAATCCCTACTGCTATTTCATTTATTTATTTTTCCTTATTAGACATAAGTGCTCCCATTAGAATTCTTGTATATGTATATTTGATATAAGTATATACCTATGTTGGACTTACACCTATTAGTAGAATTTCTGGGTCATGACATATAGATATATTCATTGTTAGTGCCCTCAGATGACTCCAGCTCCTAACCTTCACATCAAGTCATCTGAGGGTTAGTGCCAATCGTTTCCCAAAGTTGACAATGTCATTTCCATTTGGCTCTCTTTTGATATACTCACCCTTGAAACCCAGCCACCATACTTTGAGAAATATAAGAAGCTACAACTTTAATTGAGATCTTACCTGGCAGCATACATCAAGTACTCATGAGTGAGAAAACCCTCAGATGACTCCCACTCCTAACCTTCATGCCACCCCATTCATGTCAAGTGGAAAAGACAAGAATGGTCCCCGCTGAACATGTTCAAATTTCAGATTAGCAAGCAAATATATATGCTGCCATTGGTTTGATCCGCTAAGTTTTATAGGGATTTGTTATGCAATAATTGATAAGTGGAAAGGGGGGGGGGAAGCTTCCAGATGATATGATGATAATGAAATATTGAAAGATTTATGATATCACTTGGGACGTATCTAGATGGCTGTTTATTCTGTAAATATGTAACTCTAATATTTCCATAACTATCTATCAATTTTAGGCTTTATCCTGATATGACATTTCATGTCACACAATCAATTTCTCAAAGTAGATTACCTTGATCAATCATCAGTTTCCCCAGCAATGTGAAGGGAACTATACAATTTGTAGTTTTTACCTTAAAACTTAAAGAAAATAGAGTAAACAGTTATGTATTTCAGATTTTCAAGTGTTTTAAAAGCAGGGATTAGTGACACTAAGCGTTCATATATGAAAATCAGCAACTGCCTTAGTCAAATACTTATGCATTTGTAAGAAACTGTCATACTCGTTCTCCAGAGTGTTTTTCATCTTATTCACCCCTACTGGAAACATTACCCTGGCTCCACTTCTTTGCCAGCATTGGTACTATAATCTTTTTAATATCAGCCCTTACTGTACAGCAGTATGTCTTTGTGGTTTTAGTGAATATTTGCCTGATTACTATCGCTCAGCATGTTTTCATGCCATTTCTGTATCTTATGTCGTGAAGTATCTCTTCAGATATTTTGCACATTTTTATTGGGTCGTTTATCTTTTTATTATTAAGGTCTAAGAGTTTTGATATTTTAGATATTAATACGTTGCCAGATACATGCATTGTGAATATTTTCCACCCTCTCTACAGCTTTTTAATTTTTTTTCAGATCGTTTCTTTATCTTTTTCAGAGAAGAATGCTTTAGCATTGGTGAACTCCAATTTTTATTTTCTTATTTTATGGTTTGGAACTTTGTTTTATTATTTTGCTCACTCTGTAGTTATGAAGACATGTTCCTATGTTTTCCCCTAGAAAGTTAATAGTTTTAGTTTTTACTCTTCATTTTATGTTTCGTTTTGAATTTGTGTTGGAATATGTGGAGTTCTTAGCACTATTTGTTAAAAACACTAACTTTTTTAGGGGCACCTGAGTGGCTGAGTCGGTTAAGTATCCAACTTTGTCTCAGGTCATGATCTCATGGTTCGGTTTGTGAGTTCGATCCCTGCATGGGGCTCTCCGCTGTAGTACAGAGACTGCTTCAGATCCTGTCTCCCTTTCTCCCTGCCTGCCCTTACATGCACATACTCTCTCTCTCTCTCTCTCAAAAATAAAATAAACATTAAAAAAAACACTAACTTTTGAATTGACTAGGCCTTTTCTAAAAAATTAGTTCACATTATGGGTCTATTTCAGACTCTGTTCTGTTCAATCTATGCTTACATGCTTAATACAATCAAACTGTATTGATGACTGTCTCATAATAATAAAAGTTTCAGAAAGTTTTTGACTATTCAAAGTCTTTTGCATTCCTAGCAAATTTTACTATCGATTTGTTATTTTCTACATTAAACGTGGTGAGACATTGACCATGATTGCACTAAATTTATACTTCAATTTGGGGAGAATTGTTATCTTAACAGTATCATTTTTTTCGCTCCATTTATTTATGACTTCATTAATTTCTCTCAGCAATGTTTTATAGTTTTCAAGTTTTGATCTTGCATATATTTTGTTAAAATTTTCTGTATTCGATTTTTGATAGTTTTATAAATGGCACTTTAAAATCTCTTTTGATCATTGCTAACATATAGAAGTACAATTGATATTTTATATTCAATTTGTGTCCTATGGCCTTTCTCACTGATTAACTTCTAAACTCTATGACTAAGTCTAGTAAATTCTGTGGCTATTATTGTTTCTTTAGGAGTTTCTACATACACATTTCTGTCTCTTGGCATGTCTAGACACATTTATTTGATACGAAAAACTGTAAATATTGTATTTTTAAATGTTCAAACCATTTTGTTATGTTTTCCATTTTAAAAGGAAATTTGGGGATTCAAGGCAATTAACTTATTTTCAGATCATTTTAATTCCATTGGGATCTGTTTTTAAATGTTGCTAACACATGACTAAAATAGATGTTACTCCAGGGATAGCTATTTCAGCCTAAACTGAAGTGTGCCTCCTTAAGTTTCATTACTGAGTATCCCAGCTGACGCCCAAGGCTCTCTATCTGGGCTGGTCAGAGTTTGAAAGTCTCTGGACCTGTGTGAGCTCTGGAAATGATTCAGCTTAAAAACTTCCCATTGTGTGTGTGTGTGTGTTTGGAGGGCAGGGTGGAGTTGCATTTTATGTGCCTGCAGTACAATATATAGCAATTATCTGCACATCTCTGAGGCTCTTTTTCTTTGTATCTTCTTTCTAGAACTCTGCCCTATAATTCCAGCTGCCTCAGCCTCCCCAAACGCCAATTATCTCTTAACTTAGTGAGACTGCCAGGCTCGTTTTGAGGACTTGCTCCTTGTCCTTGAATTTCTGAAATTGCCTTCAGGCATAAAGCCAAGGCTATTGGAGAGCTTACTTCCTTTGTTTCCATCTCTCAGGAATCACAATCTGGTGCTTTCTCTGTCCAAAGTCTGCTAACAGTTGTTTCATATAGCTTTCTAATTGTGTATGGTAAGGGTTCAAGTTGTAAATGTTCCGTTCCAGCATGGCCAGAAAGCTAAGTCCTCAAATGCAGTTTGTATGAAAAACATGTATCAACCAGCTAAAAGAAAATATGCATGTTGTCTAATTTAATTGAATTGCCTCAAACTAATAAATATGAATTTATTTTCTGATATTAGACTAACATCACTTTAACTGAACACGTCTCTGAATTTAAAAAAAAAAAATTGGTTTACTGTGCAGTGTATCTATAGATAGATAGACAGAGGTGGAGAGATATAGATATGCTTGCAATGGAAGGAGATTTTATGTTTTCTCATTTTATCTAATGTGTGTGTATTGCCTACCCCCCAAAATTTAACACCATGATGATGACAATGAATATATTTTGCAAAGGTGTGGTGATTATAAAAGACAAAACAAAGGACTAATAATAATTTATTTTGCATTTTGAGAAGAGGTTAAAAACTCATATTGCCTCTAGGTGATAGTGAAATAAACCATGATAAAAAGTTTTCTTTTTTGTAAGAGGCTGTCCCTTTTGTGACATGTATTAGGCAAATTTATTTGCTGTTTTTTTTCCCTATTATCTTCCTGTGACTATCCTTATTTGTAGTTTTATAATCAATTAGTGCTTATTTCTCTTGTTTCAAACTAAGAACATATATATTAACTGTTCTATAAGTTGAAGTAAGGACGAATACAGTCGAAAAAAGTGAGGGGTAACATAAGCTTATTTTTTTTTGAAAATTCTTTAATGTTTATTTATTCTTGAGAGAAAGAGAGACAGAGCACAACCAGGGGAGAGGCAGAGAGAGAGGGAGACAAAGAATCAGAAGCAGGCTCCAGGGTGTGATCTGTCAGCACAGAGCCTGACACGGGGGTTGAACTCACAAACCGTGAGATCATCACCTGAGCCAAAGTCAGACACTTAACCGACTGAGCCACCCAGGTACTCCAACATAAGCTATTTTCTAACTGCATATAATGATATAAAATATATGTTTGTCTATATCAATAAATGTGAATTAGACTAATATAAGGAAACTATATGTATGCAAAGTAAACTTGGAAAAACATTTTTTCTTTTGTGGGCACAGTAATCAGCTGCAGAAATTGTCTCTATATTAATCCTTTCCTTTCTGCAGGCTTCAGAACTCTTTATCCAAGAGAATTATTTTCAATAATCTCTTTTGTTACAATGCCAAGGGATAGTACTTACTTTATTCAAAATAGAAGTCAAGCTAGTACACAAGAACAACAACAACAACAACAAAAAACAATGTATTTCAGTAGTCAGATAGGGTGACAGGTATAATATTGGAGACTTGATCTGACACTGAGCATTTAAATACACAGTACGGTTTAGTTGCCGTTTTGGTAGGACTGCAGGGAAATTAAGATATGAAGGTGGGACAGGTGTGAGAAATAAAATTGTAAATATGAAGGGGCGCCTGGGTGGTTCCATCGGTTGAGCATCTGACTTCAACTCAGGTCATGATCTCACAGCTTGTGAGTTCAAGCCCCACATCAGGCTCTTTGCTGACTCAGGGCCTATAGCTTGCCTATAGCTCAGGGCCTATAGCTTGCCTCGGATTCTGTGTCTCCCTCTCTCTCTGCCCCTCCCCTGCTCACACTCAGTCTCTCTCCCTCTCAAAAATAAATAAATATTAAACAATTTAAACAAAATTATAAATATGAATAGGAAAAATGTGAATTATTGTAACAATATAGAAGCCTATTTATGATGTATTCATGTCACGACTTAATTCATTATCCATCATTCTATTTTGACCTAACCAAGAGTATTTGAAATGTTTTAGGGAAGTTGGGTTTCGTATATGAAAAGGTATGTGTGTGTATGCACAAATGTTAATACGATATGCAAAACAGATAGTGTATGTAACAGTAAGCAATGACATTACTCATTCTGAAATCTTTTTTTTAAGATTTTTAAGTAATCTCTCCACCCAAAATGGGGCTCAAACCTACAACCCCAATAGCAAGATTTGTATGACTGAGCCAGCCGAGTGCCCCTGAATATTCTTTTATGAAAGTATTTTAGATATTATCCCAAAAATGTTAAATTTTTTCTCAAAAATAATGCCCAACTCTATCCATGTATATATTTTTTATTTTAAAGTTTATTTATTGAGAGAGTGAGAGAGAGAGAGAGAGACAGAGACAGAGACAGAGAATGAGTGGGGGAGGGGCAGAGAGAGAGAAAGAGAGAATCCCAAGCTGGCTCCTTGCTGTCAGTGCAGAACCTGACGGGGGGTTCAAACCCACAAACTGCGAGATCATGACCTGAGCTGAAATCAAGAGTGGGATGCTTAACTGACTGAGCCAGCCAGGTGCCCCAACTCTACCCATATTTTTATGGTACAAGAAGAGCAATGTAGATAGATATAAAATATGCTACTGTAGGCTGTTAGTGACCAAATTATGTCCTCCCCAAATCCATATGCTGAAGTCCTAACCTCCAACGTGGTCTATATTTGGGAGATAAAGCCTTTAGAAAGATACTTAAGCTTAAAAGAGATCACAAGGGTGAGGCCTTAAACCCATAGGGCTGTTGTCCTTATTAGAAGCAGAAATGATACAAGAGCTCTCTCTCTCTCTTCCCAGCTTTCTCTCTCTCACCGCATAGGCACAGAGGAAAACACGTGATGACATACAGAGAAGACAATGGTCTATAAGCAGGAAGAGATCTCACCAGAAAACAACCATGTTGACACCTTGATTTTGGTCTTCTTGACTCCAAAACTAGAAGAAAATCAATTTCTTTCCTATAAGCAACCCAGTCTGTGATATTATTTTATGGGAGCCTGGGCAGACTGATACATAAGTCAATGCTATATTTTAAGAGCATCAGTAAATAAATCATCAATATTAAACTTATTGCAAGTGACTCCAATGAATGCAAAAGAAGTCTATAATATTTTCACATATAAACTACAATAGTTCATGTAGCATTTAACTATAATACTTAAGCACTTTCTTGTTCGTTTCTATCCCTTGTATCCTTAAATCATTACATTTTTATAGGAGATTATATCTGAAACTAGACTTTGCTATTGATAATGATCAATTATTTGAAGTAAGAACTGGCCACAGTAACTGTCAGATGATTATCAAAATTCTGTAACTCAAGTAGATTTTCTTCCAGAAACAAGATGGACCATGTTGTGTGAGATACCAGGCCACCTATTTTTGTAATTCTTGATTGTGTCCATATTATTTTAAGAGCATTGTTTTAAATAATGAATGAGTTCTATGAATATTCATGGTGGAGAACTGATGCTTAACTATGTTCTATGATAGCTGTATTAAAAATTAGAAGTATTAAAACACATGAAGAGATGGATTTTAAAACACATTATGTAATCAATTTCACTCCCTGAGCTTTGTGAATGTTGTTAGTACATAAACAGTATTTTAAAATAACCTTATTGTTGGTCACTGAACATTTACCTTAAAATAGTAAGTTCTTCAAAATATCATATTGTGTTAAATGGATCATTTGCAAAAAAAAAAAAAAAAGGAATTAGACATGAAGCAGCTTCCATAAAACACTTATTCCAAAGAAATTCTTAAAGCTGCATTAGGATGAATCCAGAGTAAAACTGGTCAGTTTTGTTGACCACTCAAGGCATTTGACATCCCATGGCACTCTTTGAAACAGCAGAGGTATTAACCCTGAAGTTCTGGCCTTACTCCAAATCTATTAATTAAATCCTCCCTATCTTATATTCCCCACGTATTTCCAATTAGGAAAATTATTCTTCATTTCTCTTTGATATTGCTATTGGGAAATGTTCTGGCACAAATCTCCTGTATCTGTTCTCCCTTGGAATTTAACTTCAACACAGCTTGAAATTTGGGATGAATGACATCTTTATATTGAAGGTGTTCTGCCCTCTAATAAACTGTGGCAACATGCCCCGCCCGACGTTTCACAGAACATACTGCTCAGATAAGACATGGCATCTTGCTTATTATATATACTTTTTAATTTCTTAATCATAAACCATCATAAGGCAAGAAAAGTAAATGGCAACTTCCAGGATATTTTAATGTACAGGGAGGAATTTCCTGACAAGAAAGCAGGAGTTATGCTAATCAAAACAGGGCTAGGAATTGCCAAGCTTTTTCTTTTTTTTCACTTTTAAACCTCTACAGCTGGCTATGTGGGGGAAAGAACAGATGGGATGAATTATATATTTAAACAGCCTTTGACATCACGTCAAACACCTTGGCTTTTGCTCTGTAAATGGAACTTCACTATTTTTCTACTTACTGCAGTCGTAACACTCCTTGTATTTTATTAAAACGTTACAGACTAGACAAGCAATAAAACATATATTAAAGATTTTAAGTTGTGCATTATGATGACAAAGTGATATTTAAACGTAAACAGAAGAGAATAGCAAAGCTAGCATACTAAACATTCTATCTTAAATTAATAAACGATTCATTTTTTATTCTCTGAAAAATGTGTTATCCCATTGCACAAGTTAAAAATTATCCCTTTTCATCTTCTAACAGTAGGATTATTTCTAAGCCAATGTTTATCTCAGGAATTTATTCACTGTTGGCGATGTGAGCACGGTAGAGAAGCTTCTGCCAGCGAGAATCTTCCTGGATTTCTGACAGGCATAAGCGAGGGGGAAGTGGAGTTGGATTGTGTATTGTAAAGAATTTGAGACGGATTTATCCATTCATTCATTAATCCAACAAAGATCATCTGAGTACCAGCCATGTAATAGCTATGGATCTAGGAATAAAACAAAGTCCTTAACATCAAGATTCTTACACGTTACTGATAAAAAAGACAGTAAACACCTAAACAAGTAAGTATTTAAGGTTAGGTTGTTATAAAATCTGTGAAGAAAGAAGAATAAAGAGACAGTTGAAGAAAACATATTTACTTAAGGTGGTCAGGGGTGATCTATTAGAGAAGATACTATTTGAACAGAAACATGTCAAATTTGAAGAGTGAGCAATGTAGAACATATGGAGAATTTTTTTTTTTCCAAACAGTGAAGCAGCAAGTGCAAAATACCTGAGAGAGAAGAATGCTTTCTGTGTTCAAGGAACTGCGTGGAGAGCACTGGGCCTGCATTAATGTGGGCAAGGAAAGGGAAGAAATGTCCTATAGGCCATTTTAAAGACATTCGTTTTTCTATGACTGTGTTCAACACAGATTACAGAGGCAAGATGGACGAGGAATTTAGTTACCAGGCTGTTGCAATAATTCAGGTTTGAAATGATGGTGGTTTGGACCACAGTTAAGTGATGGCAATGGTAAGCAGTGGTCAGATTCTGGAGGTAATTTGAAAGTAAAAAACATAAGTGATCTGAGGGATCAAATGTGTACATAAGAGAACAAGAAGGGTGAATGTTCACTCTGAGGATTTTGTCCTTTGCAACCTAAAGGATAAAATTCTAATTTAATGAAATGGGTAAAAGAGGGTAGATAGTTTGAATACTCCTTCCCTCATATTCACGTCCACCTGCAATCTCAAAATGTGACCTTATTTGGAAATAGGGGCTTTGCAGATTTTTTTTAGTTTATTTATTTATTTGGGTGTGGGGATGTGGAGGGGCAGAGAGAGAGGGAGAGAGAATTCCAAGAAGGCTCTGCGCTGTCAGTGCAGAGCTGGAGGTGGGGCTGGAAATCATGAACTGTCGTGATCACGACCTGAGCCAAGACCAAGAGTCGGATGCTTAACTAATTGAGCCACCCAGGTGCCCCAAGGTCTTTGCAGATTCTTAAGATAAATGTTGAACGAGATAATCTCAGTTAGATGAGCCCTGAACCTAATGACAGTGTCCTTGTAAGATATAAACTACAGAGACACACAGAGAGGCAGGAAATGTAAAGATGGAGGCAGAGATTGGAGTGATGTATCTAGAAACCAAGGGATAGCAAAGATTGCTGGTGACCAACTGAAGTTAGGAGAAATATGCAAGGAGGGGATTTACCTTCAGAGTCTCTAGGGGAAAAAAAAGAACAAAACAAAACAAAACAAAAAAAAAAAAAAAGAAAAGAAAAGAAAGGAAACCCTGGCAACACTTTGATTTCAGACTTCTTTCCTCCAGAACTGTGAGAAAATCAATTTCTATTGTTTTCAGCCACCAAGTCTGTGGTAATTTCTTATGGCAGTCCTAGGAAACACATTCAGGTGGGGAGGGAAATGAGGAGTTTGTGAAAAATTAGGAGTTTGGTTTTTTTGCATATAAATTTGAGATACTCATGACAGATAAGGAGAGATGTCAAATTGGCAAAGTTGGTCATACGAGTATAGAGTTCAGAGGTGAAAGTAGGCCAATATAACTATTTGTGAGTCATTAGGGTATAGTTGATATTTACAGTTGTCAGTGAATAAAAGCACCTGTGGAATGAGTGTAACTGTGAAGAAAATTGATAAAAATACTGAGTTGTTGGATATTCCAACATTTAGAACTTTAAGAACAAAGAAGTCAACAAAGGAGAATGGGAAGGAATAAAAGGCAAGAGTTTGGAGAAGATTCTTTGCCAGATGATAATAGGTCAAGTAAGATGGATGATAGGAATTGGATATTCAGTTCAGCAACAGCAGAGATCACCCTTGACCTTTTCAACAACTATTTTAATGGAGTGCCAGCAGGCAAGACCCTAATTGGTTTTGGTCCCAAAGGAAATGACCAAGAGTGAATTCAAAGTTCAAGTTTTGAAGTTTGGCAATTTGAAGGGTTTGAGTTGAAATGAAACAGAACAGAAAAATGCGACACAAGCTTAAGGTGGATGTAGGTTTATATTTTTAAGGATTAGATATCCTAGCTCACAGTAATGCAAATAAATATTTGTTTAAAAATTGAAAACATGCTATTATGCACAGTGAACCATAGACTTATTGGGAAATTTAAATGTTAACATAATTGCAAAGAGAAAAATCTGTCTCACAACAGATTTGGCTATAAATAAATAACAGTATAACCGTGTATTTCAGCCTTTTGCTCAATTTCATAATAAGTAAATAAAAATTGTCCATAAAATAAAAATGAAAAATATGAGGGAAAATATTAAAATGTCTTCTAGTATGGCTTTAAAAAAAAAAGAAAAAAGCTCAAATGTCTAAAATTTGCTGTAGAACTACATGAGAGCTAATATTTCCAAGTCAATGGAGTATTTATTTTTGTATCAGTTTCATACAACATTGCTTTATTTTTTAATTTTACAGCAAGCATAAATTTATCATACAATATTTTCTTTAGATCATATTCACTCATTTACTATTTGATTTTATTCCTCATTAATTCTTTCTAGAAAGTGTAATTTTTCTTAGTTCAATTCATTTTACTTTGTAATGAGAGTAGAAATAGTCTTATATGTTGTTTTTTTATTCATGAAAAAATACTTTTCATAACTTTAGCCAATATCAGTTATACTTTATGTTGTGTTGTGATCAAAATAAGTATGTATGGAATGAAAAACAGGAGTAACATTGTTCCTTAGAAAGTACATAAGAAAATCATAGTCTATACTCAAGATATTTTTGGTACTACACTATTATTCAAGAGTACATCTGTATATTTATTGTTAACCTATTGTTCCACGTCTTTGGTATTTTATGTAAAAGGTACTTTCTGTGCTTGTTTTGACAGATCAAAGAAGAAGTAGAAGTACAAGCAATAAATGTTGAATAAAAGTTGAGAGTTAAGGAGAAAAATGGACTTATATCATGTTGATTTTGGTAAGATAGACTTTGTTCAATTCGATAAAACAATAATGTGTAAGAACTTGAAACACTGGTATAACATGTACTGTTTTCTGCCAAATAATCGAATCTCTAATTTTAGAAAATGACTACTATAAGAGAAATAATAATTTATATTACTTATGAAAAGCATAACTTCTTCCATTTTTAATTAAGGCTTTATCATTAAAATTCATTTGCTAATTTTTAGGTGGAGGAATTACATTGACTCTCATTCACTGCACTTAAGTAAAGGAACAAAACATAGCAATCCCCAACAGTGCAGAGACAAAATTTTGGTGGGCAAACGACCCTCTCTCTTAGTAATATGCCCTACATGTTTAATCAGCTAGACCTCCTCAAAGTCTGGTATTTGTCTCTGTAATCCTGGGTATCCTCATAGTATGCCGGTTTCCTCCTCCTTTGCCTTAGTCCGAAAGTACCTCCACGCAGAAAGTGGGGGTATTTTAGGACTCACCTTCTCTTCTTTCAGGGAGCATCATTCTGCATTGACTAGTGTCCCATTTTCTAAATAAATTTTATCTTAAAAATATGGAAAATATTCAAATCAATAGAAATTCTACATTGATTAATCTTCATCTTTAGATCTGTATATACTCCCACCTTCTCTCTTCTTCATTATATCTGTATCAAGATCCATTTATCGTCTATATTAACAAAGGATACTCCTTAAAATGAAAAAAAGAATCTGTCTTAGATTCATTAATTATCATGCAATTTTCCTTCTGTATATTTTCAGATAGATCATGTGTGTGTGTGTGTGTGTGTGTGTGTGTGTAGGAGTAACTCTATGCCCTTTAGTTTTAAATAATTTGCACATTTATTTGTTTACTTATAATGGGCCTTTCCTACAAAACGAGATATTTTACAGATAGTTTAAAACAAAACCCAAAAAGGGAGAAAGGGAAAGAATAAGTAACAAAGAAAAATGTTAATTTGACTAAGAAATGAGGATCAGAGAAAAATTGAACAAAAAACCAAATTTAAATACAATTCCTGCACAAATAACATATGTTGTTCATGTTTCTTTCTCTGTACTGACTTTATAATACCTTTCTACCAAAAAGCCCTCCCTCTCCCTCACATCAGACTAAATCCTACAGTTCCTTTATGGGGACCAATATTTCTTTCTCTCTATGAGTAGTTCCTGAAATCATCAGTCATTGTGATCTTCTTTTTCTGGATGCTTATAGATCTTGAAGCTGTACCAATCAATCTACCACCTGACTTCATGTTACCTTGTATTGTTTTTTAGTTCTTTGTATTGATTTTAAGTTGTTTCTTGAATGTCTGCTATTAAATGTAAGTGCCTCAAGTGTCAGGTGCACAACAGGTGCTTAAAAATTCTCACTGATTCCAGAAGAATAAGACATCTAGAAAAATTAAAGAATGGTTTCAATCAACTGAGATTTTGGTGAACAGAATAAGAATCAATTTACTGTACTATAGTAACATTTTGAATCAAAATCAAACCCTCAGTATGAAACATAGGTAAAAACCCTAGGAAAGCAAAATATTTTGCCTTTGGCTATATCTAACTGTTCCTCTCTTACTTATTCCTTCAGCTATACAGAATTCACAAAAGGCTGCCTTTTCCTGAAACGTCTCCCTATTATACTGCCATTACCCCTTACTCTTCAAATCTCCAAACACTCAACTCCCTCACTAGAGACAGCCTATTTTAGTTTCAGAGAAGAAAATAAACAAATGAAGGGGTTAAATTAACTCAGATAATGTGAGTGATTGTTAGGTTGTGTTCATCTTAGCTGCGCACTTGCCATGGAAGTGACATTTGATGTAGTGTCACATCATAGTATAGCCACCTCAACTGCATGTGTTTTCTGAACGCAATGTGCTCTGTCCTCACTCAGGGTTTTTCTGCTTCCTGTTCTCAATGCCTGAAATGCTCTTTCCCTTCATCCCTTTCATAAATGTTTTTTGATTAAATGGATACATCTCTCTTGTTTTGTATGTATGTATGTATGTATATACATATGATATAGATATAGATAAGATATAGATATAGATGATGTAAATATATAAATAGATATAGAAATGATAATTGGAGGGTTTAAATCTGGTGAGATTTAAGGTCCTTTTTAATTCTAAAATTCTGTAATAGAGTAATTACATTGTGTGACTGCTTGCTGTATTCCAGGGAATCTAAGTACTTATTATAGGCAAGTGTTATTACATCTATAGGATGAGGAATTTGAAATTCATAAAATAAAAATAATCGTGTAATTTCAAATAGCCTGCACATCATTCAAATGTTTCATCCAATCTAATACACAAACCCACATTTCCTCAGTTTGACTGCAGGAGTGTGTGTGTGTGTGTGTGTGTGTGTGTGTGTGTGCGCGCACACGTTTTAGGAAAACAAAAACAGCTTGGGCTGTAACTAGTTCCCCTTTGCCGAAGGGTGGCATAAATATTCAAGTGGAAAACTATATTTTCAAGGTGCTTCTTCTACTAGGACTAGAGAGGGAGAAAGGATAACTGAAAATTTTAAGACATTTCCAGTCACTGTGAATTCCTTTTTTTTATAGGATAGAGATCTGAGTTATGGCCTTATTTTACGTGTGTTTGGTTGTTTTGCATAGCTGTGAAAATTAAAACAGGATTAAATAATGTAAAGATAGAAAAAACCCAGGAAGTGAAGTCAAAATGGGATTCGTTTGTTCTGCACAATAATAAAAATGGTAATATAAAAAACTGAATCTTCGGGGAGCCTGAGGTTAGCGAGGAGAATGAACAAAGTCTTATGTAAGTAAAGACACAAAACAACAAGTTTAGAGTTGAAGCTTGTGATTAGATCCAGTGGAAATGTAAGTAAAAGAATTCCAAGAACAGAGGGATATATATGCTATTCCTAATGTAGTATGTATCATTTTGGGTTTAGGTCATAAAAAACCCATGTAGTGAGGGAAGCCTATCACATGCACAAATGTCTTGTGGGAACCCTTTCAGAGAGTCAAAGAAAAGTGGCTGGTTTCCATATCTCAGGCCATGACAGAGGAGAAGAAAAAAAATTACAGTAAGAATAAAGTTGAAACAGAAACAGAGATTGCAAAAACAGATTTTTTTTCATAGGTTATAAGGATAATTGAATTGGAGCTGTCCAAGCAAAACTGTCTCAGAAGATGGGAGAGGATATAAGAAAGTTGAAGGAGCATAGCCAATATTTGTATTCTGAAATAACCATTCATGCAGATGTAACTTCTTGACTGCTGTATATTTGTATAGCTGAAAGATTCTTCTCTTTGATCTCTACCATTTCTTATTGGGATTAACTTAAATAGATATATTTAATTTTATAAATATATAATGTATAACTTATCTACTTAACTTTATCCCAGAAATATATATTTATTTATACCATATTATATATATAATAAATACTATGTATTATATACCATATATGTATATATATGTACACACATATCTCAGTGGGCAGAAAAATCGAGCAAATTTTTTTCATATTTCAGTTAAGATTTATCTTGGGGAATGCCTGGGTGGCACAGTTGGTTAAGTATCCAACTCTTGGTTTTGGCTTAGGTCATGATCTCATGGTTTGTGGGTTTGAACCCTGTGTCTGTCTCTGTACTTACAGTATGGAACATGCTTGGGATTCTCTCTCCCTCTCTCTCTACCCCTGCCCCATTCAGATGCCCCCCCTCAAAAATGAATAAACAAACTAAAAGAAAAAAAAAAGATTTATTTTGGAAGCTAGCCAAGAATTCATGTTCCAAGGCCGCTGATTAAATTCCAATTAAATAGGTCTGGTCTGACATTAGGTTCAGAAATCTGTGGTATAAGAACAAAGTCAGGTTTCAAGAAACATTAGAAAATAACACCTCTTTACAATAAGTAGAGACAAAGGTCCAACTAGAGTTATACTTGCGTGGTTATTTTTCATAATGTTTTTTTTAATTATTATTTTTAATTTATTAAATCTGCTCTTTCTCCATTACGTAATTGTGTAATTAAGAAATAAGCATAATGACTCATGCTTTTCAATTTGGGGGGCTGTGGGGAGTTAAAGCAATTTTGATTCTGAGACTTAGATTATTTATGTGACTTAGAATACTAATTTGCTGGCAATTAATCATACTCACAGAGACTGAGTTTAAAAATGTTTCTGAGTGTAGCATGTTATATTATTACTAATATATTAAAATGTTTATCATTTATTTGTTCACATTGTGCTAAACACTATGTTAGAAACTTTAAATGTCATTTTTAATCTTTTCCATAAATATTTTCCAGGAATCAGAATTCTGGCCCCAAATTCATGCTTGTTCTTTTTTACACAGTTTTCTTAAATTATTTTTTAGCTATCCATCAACGATTTATATGATATGTCCCCTTATTTACTGGTTTTCTTATATAACTATCTGATATGAAAGAATCTAATCGGCACAAAAAAAGGTGGTAAATGCCAACAAAATTTACTTGTAAATAAACATGTTAAATTGATTTTTTTAATGTTCAAAGCTCATTCTGTGAAAATAAACTGAATTATTTTGTGTAACATTTATATTCACTCCTTGGAATCACTTGACAAAATAATTTCCTCATTCACTTGTTGTTTTAAAGCCTTTTGTTTTGTTTTTGAGAGAGAGAGAGAGAGAGAGAGAGAGAGAGAGAGAGAGAGAGAGAGAGAGAGAATGCACGCACATGCAAGCAGGGGAGGTACATATGGAGGAAAAGAGAGAGAATCCCAAGCAGGCTCAATGCTGTGGAGCTCAGTCTCAGGAACCATGAGATCATGGCCTGAGACTAAATCAAGAGTCCAATGCTTAACCACCTAAGCCCCCCAGGTGCCTCTTTCCTGATCCACTTATAAATAAGGTTTCTATTCACTAATTATAAATAAATCTAAGTCCCCAAGCTATATAAGAGTTTAATGCCATTCTCCAATGTTTCCAAAAAGCTTTACTATGAAAGAAAGGCTATAAAGTACCAACTGTTACAAGTATTATATAAATTAACCAACATCATTTGCTTCAAAATCTTCAAATGTTAACAATGTGCATTTTTACTTAATTTGAAAACATTTGTATACATCTCCGTTTTTCCTGTCTGTGTGCAGCACTTGTCTGGGTCTCTGCACAATTATAAGCTGTGGCATATGTGCTGTGTCCTCCAGCCTTCTATTAATTTGTAGAAAGAGACATCTTATTCAGTAGGATACACTGTATGGTCTGTGGCCAATTATAAAAAGATGTCCCTGATATTGGTTTGAGTGTTGAAATAATACGGCATATATCTATTCTGTTCCATTCTCCACGGTTAAATGTAAGAACAGTTTTACTGTACGGACCCCTGGAGGTATGAAAACAGCTTCATGTCTATAGAATAGCCGGGCATATTGAGTCAATAATCTTCACCTTCTATTATTTGAGCAAGTTGTTATAAAAAAAATGTTTGATGGTAAGATGAGAATAAATGCTATAAATTTATTACAATATCAGGTTATTAGGAATTGGCATCATGGCCTTATAAGAAGCACCATATCCAGTGTCATCCATAAAGGAACAAGGGAAGATCCTAAAACAGTGAGAAAAAGGTAAATGTATGGTAGAGACGGAGTGGGCTGAGGGACTGAGGTGGGAAATCAGCAGTACTGTTTCACAAGGTGGTTTGAAAAGTGACCTAGTAATCCACCTGAGGAATTTAAAGCTAGATGTGGGACTCACTCGAGAATCTCCAAAGTATACTAAATACTTGTACTTATATGATGGTACTTAAAATGCAACATTTTATTTATAGAATTTATTGAGGGGGTGCCTGGGTGGGTCAGTCGGTTAAATGTCCGACTTCGGCTCAGGTCATGATCTCACAGTTCGTGAGCTCGAGCCCCGCATGGATCTCTGTGCTGACAGTTCAGAGCCTGGAGCCTGCTTTGGATTCTGTGTCTCCTTCTATCTCTGTCCCTCCCCCACTTGTGCTCTGTCTCTCTCTGTCTCTCAGAAATAAAAAAAAAAATGTAAAAAAATTAGAATTTATTGAAGACAAGGGTATTTTTATTCAAAATTTGGATGAAATCTAAGTTTGAGCATTTCTGTAATAGCTTACTCCCGTATATATGCTTTAATATTTTCTAAAATAAATTCTCCCTGCATTTATTTTATTTTTTTTTATTTTTTTTTATTTTTTTTTATTTTTTAATATATGAAATTTACTGTCAAATTGGTTTCCATACAACACCCAGTGCTCATCCCAAAAGGTGCCCTCCTCAATACCCATCACCCACCCTGCCCTCCCTCCCACCCCCCATCAACCCTCAGTTTGTTCTCAGTTTTTAACAGTCTCTTATGCTTTGGCTCTCTCCCACTCTATCCTCTTTTTTTTTTTTTTTCTTCCCCTCCCCCATGGGTTTCTGTTACGTTTCTCAGGATCCACATAGGTAGGTTTATGTTTTTGTTTGTAATACAAATTAATCTCCATAAGTTTAGGGAAAACAGATACCCAAGCATAAAGTGGAAAAGTTTGTTCATGAGTTTCAGAACTTCTGCTTAAAGCTCTTCTCCCTTTTGTGAATGACGTGCTTGTAAGTGTTACTATAAAATAGGAGTATTAGTGTCACTCAGAATCAAGAGCTGAGATGACATGAAGTTGTGGAGATAGTTCGCACAATACTTGCTACAGTCACAGTCAAAAAGACTTAATGAGACTGTCTGAAAATAGTTTAAAGATTAGAAAACTCAGATTGGGAGTAAGCTCTGATGTTGAATCCATTTATGGCTGAAATAAAATGGGTCTGGGTCACTGAAATCAAATTTATAAGTAAAAAAAAAATGAAAGGGTACATACATGGGAAATATTCACATTAGTAGCTCAGACTTGAATGGTCTAGTCAAGAGGTTATAATTTACACAGGCTTTGCACTTCCTATATGAAGTTGTTTCCCCTCTAAAATATTGTTGTCCTGAGGTTCAGGAACATTTTCTAGTGCCAGAGTTCATAGGAAGCTTTTGGTAGTCCCTCTTTCACTCATGGAGTCATTTAGAATGTTTCTATTCTCTTCTGATATTTAAGAGGAGAAACATATACAGATGCTCCCTGTGTCAGAAATAAACTTAACAGGACAGCTGAAATCAGACCCAGACTTCTCTTGTAATGCAAAGCGTCCAACGGCCTTCACATGTAGTAATACAATTACAAATTATGATAAACGCATCTATTTACAGTGAGATATTTTAGAGCAAAAGAAGAATGGTCAGCCGGAAAAAAACAAAAAACAAAAAAACAAAGCAAAACCTCTTTTGAAGTTACTGTCTTAATTTATTCTTTTCTGTCAATCCAATTTCCTATTTGTCCTCGAAGGTATTATCTCTCTTTCAGAAAAAGGCATTTTCCTTCTCTTACTTTAATCTGACTTTTAATACATTTGAAAGCAATTTGGCTTGGGAAGGAAAATATGTATGTGCATAGACAGATAGAGACAGAGAAAGGGAGAGACTTTAGAGATGCTAAGAGCTCAAAAGACTCCTGAAACTTCTAGCTAGTAACTGCAGCAACAACTTTGTTACTCTCTAAAGTCACGATATTGGTCGTGGTATACAGTTAGCTTTCTGGAAACAAGACAAAATAAAAAGAGACTTTAAATTATTTTAAAATGTTATTATGTGCATAACCATGTCTAAAAATATTTATGTACAAAAGTTGGAACACAATATGCTTATATATGGAATGCATTTTCATTTTACAAATGGATCCTTCAAGCAGTAAAGGCCTTCTCAGTCTGGTTCCTCTGAATAGATTTCCTAGTTCATTGAAAACATCCTTTAAATATATGTATACATGTATACATTGGTAGATGTATATACATAGTGATGTAAAAAAAATACACTTAAAGGATATTTTCAGTGAGCTGGGAAAAAATCTAGACCTTGGGACATATGCATGTATCAGTATTTGCTATTTTATAATCACATCCAATCATCAGTGCTGGTTCTCATGATAGACAAAGAGGATAAAGAGTTGAACAAAACAATAGCCCTTTTCTTGATTGGTTTACAGTCTGATGCAAGAAAGAATCATATATCCATATCATTTCAATACAATACACTGCAAATATGCATCCATGAGTGCCTGGGTGGCTCAGTTGGTTGGGCAACTGACTTCAGCTCAGGTCACGAGCTCACGGCCCATGAGTTTGAGCCCCGCATCGGGCTCTGTGCTGACTGCTCAGAGCCTGGAGCCTGCTTCGGATTCTGTGTCTCCCTCTCTCTCTGGCCCTTCCTCTCTTGAGGTCTGTCTGTCTGTCTGTCTCTCTCTCTCTCTCTCAAAAATAAACATTAAAAAAAATTTTAACTTACTGAGTTTCTATAGGAGGTAGAGTATATGACTATTTAACTGTTTTACTTTGGAAATGTTGTTACAAATGAATATTATAACCTATAACAATTTTTCTTTATGTTTTACACTGTATTATGCTGACTCTACGTTGCCATAGGCTAGTTTAAGATGTTAGTTGTTCTTTGTAGTAGAATAATTTGAAATAATATTACAGGGAAATGGAAATCATGAGAGAAAACTAGGTAATGAGATTAATTTGTCACTCTGTGTGCTTGGGGTCATGGACCAGGGCTTTGGCTGTGCATACATTGGATATAGAAAGTGTCAAAAAGTTCTTACTCTGACATAAGGATGAGAACACTCATATTCACTACAAAATTCATGCTTTTAAGCCTATCAGAGAGCTATGCATTCCAAACAAATGAAGTTATCCTAGGAGAAAAGAGCCCTTGGGTCCTTTAACCCCAGGCAGAGCAGCAGGAGAAAGAGAAAGATGATGTAGACAGAGACAAGAAAATAACACATTTCCCATTTAGTTTTTATTTTAAAAAAAAGATGTTTATTTTTGAGAGAGAGGAAGAGAGAGACAGACAGAGCATAAGTGGGGGAGGACAGCGAGAGAGAGAGAGAGAGAGAAAGAATGAATCCAAAGCAGGCTCCAGGCTCTGGGCTTTCTGCATAGAGCCCGACATGGGGCTTGAAGCCACAAACCATTGATACCATGACCTGAGCAGAAGTCAGACGCTTTTCTGACCGAGCCAACCCGGAAGCCCCATATTTCCAAATTTTTAAAGGCGTGTGTGTGCTGGCATGAAGGTCTGTAATATCTCAGAGCCCAGACACAGAGTCAATATCCACCCATGGATTCTTTCCCATGGGATATTGTGTGTGTGAACACCTACGGTCGTAAGATCTGGGCAGGAGAACTGAATGAACGCCTGTGGGCTGTCCAGAACATCCTGATGTAAGACAGTGACCACCTGCAGCCAGTGGAGTGTAGGAAAAAAGAACTTACAGTCTGCTCCAAAGTGTAGCCGAAGGACAGAAAAACAAAGAAACCCCACAGGCGTTCAAGGGCTCTCAATGAGCTGGAGGCAACAATCTGGGGAAGAAGAGAGTGGAGGGAGATGCAGGGTCCGTCCACAAGAATGAGTCAGAAACTGCCTGTGGCTGGGACTGGAGACAGCTTGCAGGGACATCCCTCACCCTCAGACCGAGGCACAAGTGCTGAAGCTGACTAAAATCTGGGGGCAGGATGGGAAAACTGAAAAGAAAACCTTTTAGAAGTAACTTCCGGTAATAAGGAGAGTCATAAAAGCAGAGAAGCCCTTCCAGAGGCATGGGTGTGTAGGTAAAGGTTGAAAGCAGGGCAGGAGAATGAGAATATTTGGCTCAAGGATAACAATCTGGGAGGATGGGGATAGAGAAAGATTATCCTCATAAGATGCTATATGAAAATCTAAATAGCTGCCTTTTAGAAAAGGCATATATTTTACTTTTATATTAAGGGGCTATTAGTAAAATATCTAACATTCTAAATTGCAAAAGCAAACAGACACCCGTAGTGTACATCAACATAGATATGTTTTATTGCATTGATGCTATGAAATAGTGTGTGCTTTTAAAAAGGAATTAAGAAACTCTATATAAGTTTGACCTGGAAAGTCTCCCACGATATATAAATGCCGTAGCTACAGCTTATTGTGCACAGTTCCTACCAATTCTGCATTCAGTGACATTACCTTAGAAGCTTGAAGTCACCTGTTGTAGAAAATCAGCAAACACTGCAATTAACTACCACACAGCCCCACCCCCAAGTGGGGAGTCAATGGTTATTATAGTATATTATATATGAAACAAGATTACATTTGTGTTTAAAACTACCAGACTTCTTATATTTTTCTATTTACTTTAACAACAAAAGGACTGAAGGAGGCAAGACAAGAGCGTTACCAGTGACAATATCAGATGTGGTTTTGGAAAACACTGGACAAATATTTTTTGGATAAATTAATTGGATGGACAATTCAGTCTTGTTTAATTTATAAGACTGAGCTCAGGGGTGCCTGGGTGATTCAGTTGGTTAAGCATCCAACTTCCGCTCAGCTCATGATCTCACAGCGTGTGGGTTCGAGCCCCACAATGGGCTCTGTGCTGACAGCTCAGAGCCTGGAGCCTGCTTCAGATTCTGTGTCTCCCTCTCTCTCTGCCCCTCCCCTGTTTTCACTCTATCTCACTCTCTCTCAAATATAAATAAACATTAAAAAAAAGGGGGGCACTTGGGTGACTCAGTTATTATGCGTCCAACTTCGACTCAGGTCATGATTCCAAGGTGCATAACTTCGAGCCCCACTTTGGGCTCTGTGCTGACAGGTCAAAGCCTGGATCCTGCTTTGAGTTCTGTATCTCCCTCTTTCTGCCCCTCCCCTGCTAGTTCTCTGTCTCTGTCTCTCTTTCCCAAAAATAAACGTTAAAAAATTAAAAAAAAGAATTATCCTTATAAAAATAAATTTTAAAAAAGTGTACTGGCCATATGTATCTCTTCCAATGTAAAATGCCTTTCTGAGTTTTTCCCATTTTAATTTTTGTCTTAATGATCTGCAGGAGTTCTTTTATATTTTATACTAAAACTTTGTCAGCTCCACTGTAACTTTCATGTCTAATTTGCAAGTCATATTTACATTTTTATTTTTACTGTTATTCCCAATATCTTCTGTTTAAATAGAGCTTTTAATTTTAATGCAGCAAAATTTATCCATACTCTGAGGTAGGGCCAGCATTTTTTATCTCATGTAGGAAATCCTTTCCTGCCACAATGTTTGAAAGCTATTTTCATGGGTTCTCTATTTTCTTCTAAAACTTTGAAAGTTTGTTTTTTCATATTTAAGTTCTGTATATATGGGCTATAATAGGGAATTATAGTAGGAAATATACATAGTAGGGAAGAATTGCTTAGCATTATTTGGTAAATAATCTTTACTTTGCCTGCTAATTTGGATTAATCAAATAATCCCATGTAATCATATCCTAATTTTGTGTTTTCTATTCATCCAATTGACTAATTTGTTCATCTCAGGTTCAGTGCCATAATCTCATTTATCATAAATTTATTTAAAACTCCTCAAATTGTTTTTAAGAAGTTTTTTGGCTCTTTTTGAAACTGCTTTTCCATATAAGTTTGAAAACAAATTTGTCCAAGTTTCATAAGAAAAACCTTGTTTGATCATCATTAAAATTTCATTGAATTGGGTGAAGGCGAATGGAAGATACAGGCTTCTAATTATGGAATAAATAATTCACAAAAATAAGAGGCAGAACATAAGAAATACAGTAAAAAATATATTGTAATAGTGATCTCTCAACCTTACTCAAATTTTTTAAAAGTGTATTGAATCTTTTGCTCAATCTGAAGAGAATTGACCTATATGCAACGTTAAATCTTCTTTCCCATGAATATGGGAAATTTTAGAATTAATAAATTTATAAATTTAGACTGATAGCTTTATTTCTCCCTCTATGATCCTGTGCTTTTGATTTATTTTTGCACTCATATAACTTTGGCTAGGACTTGAGTACAATGTAGAATAGCACCAGCAATGTTACCGGTGTCATATTCTTTGTTTGAAACTGAATTCTTCTGTAGATTCTCAATTCATAACAATATTTGCTATTAGCATTTAGTCGATATTATTTATCACACGTGCTAAAGGTTTACTTTATTTCATGAAATGTGTTGAATTTAACAACCTAATTCACTGTGTCTATGTAATGATCAGGTATTTTCTCTAACCTGCTAACCTGTGTTGAGTGGTATGTATAAATTTCTAATGTTATAGCACTCGTGAATTTCTTTTATATCCTCAATTTAGTCATTTTATATTCAACATTTAAAAATATTTAAAATTTTATTTTGAAAATATTGAGGGATTCTGGCTATTAATATTTTTAAAAAAATTTTTAACGTTTATTTATTTTTGAGACAGAGAGAGACAGAGCGTGAACAGGGGAGGGGCAGAGAGAGAGGTAGACAGAGAATCTGAAACAGGCTCCAGGCTCTGAGCTGTCAGCACAGAGCCCAACGGGGGGCCCGAACTCACGGACCTTGAGATCATGACCTGAGCCGAAGTCAGACGCTTAACCACCGAGCCACCCAGGCGCCCCAGGTTATTAATATTTTTAAGGATCATGGAGTTTGCATGGATTATTATGACTGAGGGAGAGTTCAACTTTTCCTTCAACAAAATTGGACAAAGGTTTACTAAGTTCTATTTCTTTTATGTATTTATTTTTTTAATTTTTTTTTTAACGTTTATTTATTTTTGAGACAGAGAGAGAGACACAGCATGAACGGGGGAGGGGCAGAGAGAGGGAGACACAGAATCAGAAGCAAGCTCCAGGCTCTGAGCCATCAGCCCAGAGCCCGATGCGGGGCTCAAACTCACGGACCTCAAGATCGTGACCTGAACTGAAGTCGGACACTTAACCGACTGAGCCACCCAGGCGCCCCTCTTTTATGTATTTAAAATTACTTCATTAAATGAGTTTGATAATTACTCACCCTCTTCATCAGTTGCCTAGAAGAGTTGATATAACGATAGAATCAGCCATTCCTTGAAATTTTGGTAAAATGTGCCTATCTATCAGTATCTAGTATTTATTTATTAGAATCTCTTAACTATTGCTTCAATTTCTTTAATTTCTTTCTTCTTGAGTCAATTTAACGTTTTATTAGTCCAGACATTGAATATTTCGTCTACGCTTTCATGTGTAGTGGTATAAAATTTTCCATGGAATTCTTTTATCATTTCACTTTTTGTAAATGTTTTCATTTGTATTTATTTTTACCTTTTCTCATTTGTCATAATCACTCTTGTTAGGAATTTATTTTTTATTAACTCTTTCAGATAAGCAACCTTTGATTCTGTTTATCCTCTCTATTGTATTTTTTTTCCTCAGTTCCACTGATTTTTGTCCTGACTCATGACAGTTAGCCATTTATTTCCTCTCAGCCACCAATCTACTCTTCGTTGCCCTGGTTATGACACTGGACTACCTCTCTGTTTTTCCAACTGGCTCAGTGTTAAGTCCTGTAAGCAGTGGATACAAGAGGGACACTTCAGACTAAAGGGAACCCTCCCACAGATTCTCTGTGCTTTTCTTTCTTCTAGCTTCTAGAGGACGCATGGTTGGTATGCAGGACACCTAGTGGATCTCATATTTAGCAGTACCCACATGGGTGGCTTCCCTGCAAGTTCTATAGGTGTCCTGACTTGATTTCCAGTGAATTCAGTAGCACTACCCCTACAGGTCCCATCCTACTTGTTGTCTTATACTGGTGGATTTCCAACAGCTTCAAAAGCTTCCCTTCACTTCCAGCTTCCTGATGGGTTTCACTGATACCCAGTTGGAAGGCCCAGCCGTGGCACCCTGACTATAGGCATAAGTCCATAGCCAGTAGGGACAACTGTCAAACTTCTCTACCATTCAGATAAGGCTTCAGTCACACCCTCTCCAACAAAGTCTGAATTCTAGCCTTGTGGAGGACCCACTTTCAAGAATGTTCTTTCTGTGGGTTCACTCCCACTGTTCTAGAGTATTCTCATTGTTCTCTTTTTACTTCCTAAGAGTATCTAATTTCTTATAAATACTTAATAACTCATAGTATAGCTTATAATACTCGCTGTGTGATTTCAGTCTCCTAATAATTATCTTTATTATCTACCTATTCCTTTCTTTGTTTTTTTTTTTATTTAAATGAGTTTGTTTTCATTCAGACATTGTGTTTCATTTACAGCACTTTTCTATCCATGTTTCTGTATTTCTACATCATTATTCTCTGTTGTCTCCATAAAGTCAAGAATTAAAAAATATATATATGTCTTTAATTGTTTTGTTGATTAAAATATTCATGTATTTGAAAATGCAAAAGCACAAAAGCACATAAAGAAATGACTTAAACATGACTGTTTAAAAACCATTACATATGCACACATACACAAAATTATTACATCTGCAAGATAACTGCTTGCATATCATATAACTTTAATTTCCAAACATAGATATCTGGCCAGGCTTGTATTGACATCAGGAAAATGTTTTACTAGTAGAGCTAATCATATTTTAAGGCCTGATTTTTTTTTCCCCAGATAGACAGTAAATAAGATAATATAGTAGGACTAGATGTAGTTCTACTATAAATGTATCCTCATCTAAAAGTAACTTTATGATACATGTTTTTTATTAAGCTGGGATCCCTGTTTTTCAGTCTGAAGCAAACTGCTTCCATATTAGCCTTACTCACTATAATGACTCCAATACAACTGTTAGCCTAAGGAAACTTAGGGGAAAACATTCATTAAATGCTCTATTTTTGCCAACAAATGTGCTTACTTCCTTATGAAGCGTCTCTCCTTTTAAAATTTCTTTTCGCTCACTGATCAACTCAAGGATATCCTGGTCTAGAGCAGCTAGTCACAGTGTATTTATAGGTGTTGTTGACAATAGAAAATACACCTCATGCACTAGGACAAAAGCAGAGTTGTTACAGAGAAAGAGGAGGATATGCGATGAATTTCAGTAGGAAGGAATTTGAGTCAACAGTTCCCTACTTCAGTTTTTCTCTTTTCTCTTTGGGTTTTTATAATTCTTTAACCTCTAAATTTGGATATTTAGCACATTAATTTGTAACATGTTGTCCTTTGTACTCATTTAACATTGTAACAGTCCTTCTAAGTACCAGTTTACAACTTCTCAAATATTTTGAAAACAAATGTGTGCATATCTCACGTAAACACATAAACTGGACAATTTCAGCTACCAACAAGGGCTAAGATAAAAGTAAAATTATGTAATACATAGGACAGTTATGGAGAGGGCATTTTTCTCAGCTTGGGTGGTCAAGGACAGTGCCTCTTACATGCTGACATTTGAACTAGTCCAGGATATGTTGAATTTTGACTCCAGTGTTAGTGGAAGAAGGCTGAACACGTTTGGTGTGAGGCTCTGTTTAATCTGCTGAAACTCAGATCTTTGAACACATCTTTCCTCCTCTTGGAAAACCATCATCCTTGCTGCTCAATTGCCTAGTTTTCTGTTGCTCAGCTACTCTCCCTCCTAGGATATAGCCATTTGGTTATTTTCTCGGTGATTCAACTGCCACGTTCATGGCCATACCTGGAGAAGAGAAAAGTCTCTTTGTTCTGCATCTGTCCGAGTGGAACAGACATGATGTGTACAAATAAGTAAAATGATAAGTAAAAAGGTAATATCTCAACAAATTCTTACAGAGTCTCCTGTTAGCAATTGGTATCTATCACCCAGCTCTGTGACCCTGGGATTAATGCCTTTTCAAAAATCTTCCATCCATGTTTGTGCACATTTTAGTCTCTGATTTCTTCTTAAATATAATCTCCTCTGACTGCCATCTTTCATGGGATCACCATAGTTTTTAATCAAGCAGGGAGAGATTTTTTTTTAATCCATTCTTCATTTTTAGGTCTTTAAAACGGAAGCTGTGAGGGAGCAGCCACATGTATTTAGTGTGTCCTCTTCATTTGTTCTTTGTTTAAACATATATCTTAGTCCTTAAAAACAATATCATTTCGGGGCAGCTGGGTGGCTCAGTCAGCTCTCTCCGACTCTTGATTTCGGCTCAGGTCATGATCTCAAAGTTCATAATATCAAGCCTTGTGTCAGGCTCCGCACTGATAATGCGGAGGTTGCCTGCGATTCTCTCTTTACTTGCCCCTCTGCCCCTTCCTCGCTCATGCTCTTTCTCTCTCTTGCTTGCTCTCCTTTCCCTCAAAATAAATAAGCACTGAATGATAATAATAATAATTATTATTATTATTATTATTATTATTATTATTATTTTAATATAGTTTCTGGTCAAGAGAAGACCCCGATAGAGAATAGACTCTAAATAAGCCTTATTTTACTTTGAATCACATTGTCAAGTTTATTCAGGTTTTTGTGTTTTTAATAACCTCAATAGACTCTACACTGATCTCACAACTCTTTCCTTCTGTAATATCTTGGAATAAACAACTGTCCTTCTTGGATTTAGTACATTGTTCCTTCTCCACAAGTGTTATACTGGCCTTTACCGTGTTACTTATATCTGGTTTCTTCTATTTGTAAAGGACACCGAATTCCAATCATCTCATCCAAGGTGAAAACTGGCCTCACTAATGTGGTACGATCTACAAACAGAATTTTTATACTTTCCATTCCATCATTTTGGACAGTGATGAAGCATAAAACCCCGAGTTAAAGATGAATCCTGTAGGACACCAGTTGTTATATCCCCTGCCTCCAGTCCAACCCCTGTTTATTGCTTTCTGATTACAATTTAGTCAGTTGCCTGCTGACATAATAGCTATATAATCTAAACTATATTTTCCAAGTACATTGATAAGGATATTAAGCTCAATATACTATGCACTAAGGACTCAAAACCTTGCTAATGCTACATTAATGTTAGTACATCACAGTGGTATTTATGAATAACCCAAATCCCTTGGAGTTATACTTGGCAGTAACTCAAGGTATAATGGTAAGGAAGTTACCAACCATCTGTCAGTACAGCTGGGTGAGGGTAACAAGTTCATATCAATGGGAAAACAAATTTAAAGCAATGGGTGATCATTGGTGACATTTCAAGAAAGGGTCTGGATATAATGTACCATTTTTAGAAATCTAAACACTTGCTCTGCAATACTCAAAAATATCCATTTTTCTCTATTGCCAGTTAATGATCTCACTGAATAATGCCAGATTATTACTATTGTGACAAATGTTTTGCTGTCCTTACCTTTCCAAGGCAAAAAAAGCAGTCTTAACATTAAGTAGTCATTCTGATTATCTCATAAGTATCAATAAGTAAAGACTTTTCTCATCTGTGTACACAGAGTGATATTTGAAAATCTAGGGTAAAAGTACCTTCCTAGTTATCATTTCCTGAGTAAATGAGTTGGTAATGATGAAAATGATTGGTAGGCAAAGAGTTAAGAAATGAGGTGTAAAATTCCCAAATACTTACCAGTAGATCTTCCATACTTCTAAACCACTCAAAAAATTAAATACTTTGCAATCTGTCATTAGTCTACATATGTTAGAATCATCAGGATTCCTACCTGTATCAGAGTACATTGCAGGGAATAGAAAATACTAGTAGGAAAAGATGTAATGAAGATAATTTGTACCTTACAAATCATCAGAAGGACTACAGTAAGCGATCACCGAATATCAATTTCTACAAATCATCAGAAGGACTATAGTAAGTGATCACTGAATATTAATTTCAAGATCACACCATCATGACTGTGAATTAAGATCACAAATCTGCTTCTGTTCTCTCTTGCACCAAAAATGTCTTTCACTTCCATATAGCTGGTCTGCCAACCAGGGAGCTTGAATATTTGTTGTCTTAGAAGTGCTCATGTAGTATGCCTTAGGTATGTAAGTTTGGGAAAGAAACTTAGCAAAAAAAATGCTGCTCTCATTTGCAAAAATGGTTAACATTTGGAGTTGTCAGTGAGTACTCGATATATATTTTGTGACAAGTTTAAGTTGAAAAATATTAGTGAAATTGGATGGCATATTTACTAATGAAGGATGCTAATACTGTTCTAGGCTCATTTTAAAAGAGTTGTGATAAAGCATACATTTTAAGCACAGCAAAACCTTGGTTTGCAAGTATAATTTGTTCCAGAAACATGCTTGCAATCCAAGTACTTGTATATCAAAGTGAACTTCCCCAGAAGAAATAATGGAAACTCAGATGATTCGTTCCACATCCCAAAAATATTCAAAAAATGATTATAATACAAAATACAAAGAAAATAGAAAATAGAAAGAAAAATAAACAAATTAACCTGCATTTACCTTTGAAAACCTTCAAGGCTGGTGTGAGGGACATGAGAGAGGAAGGTTATTGTGTAGGACGACTTTCACTATCACTTACGGTTACAGTACAATACTGTACTGTATTGTAACTGACTACAGTACAGTATTAATAAAACTCTTGTCATATACTGTATTTAATGTAACTGGCAATAAGGCAGCCGAGGAAAGGGTCTAATTCTGCAGGCAGCCTGACCCAGAATGAAGCAAAGCACTCCTGAGCTTGCATGGAAAAGCAAAAGACTGTCCATAGGTGCTATAAAGTGACAAAAAATACACCAGTGCCAGTTGCGGGCACCTTCCAATGTTATGAAAAATCACTGACTTTTGCCAAACACCATGGCCTGAAACCAAGCATCCAAACATGGGAGTTTATCACCCACAATCCCTAAGAGAGAGAGAGAAAGAGAGAGAGAGAGAGAGAGCAAGAAGAACCATTGGCTCAGTTGTGATCATGTGAAGTTTGGCATCATGTACACCTTGTATTGCAAGACATTGCTTGTTTATCAAGTTAAAATTTATTAGAAACGTTTACTCATCTTGCAGAACACACGCAGAATAAGTTACTCGCAATCCAATGTTTCACTGTACATGTTAAAGGAAGAAGATAACTATTAAACTTATTTTGATATTTTATTTGTTTGCTATATATTTTCTGTAGAATGTGCTTATGAGAGAAGCACACATTTATTTTTGTAAGAAAGCATCTTTTAAAATCTCCTTTCGATTTTAATTGTAATGTTGATGTGAAGTTAAACAGAACCATCGAAATAAAATTTACTAACATTTCTTTGACAGTCATAAAATCCTTTGATACATGCTGAGAGCATCGCAAAAATGGAATCTTTTTGAAAGCAAGAGTACTAAAAGGTAAGAGGAAGATTAACTTATTACAAGAAGCTAGACCTGAAGACAATGAAGAGACAGAGTTGAAGTATGATTTCAGCATCTCTCATTCTCTATGCAACTGACTAACATTGTGAACCACAGAACAGAGTCCTGTTCAGCCACCAACTGAGTGATTGCAATTACAGTTATGGAACATCCATCAGAAGAAGGGGAGATAGAAGACAGTCTGTGTATGGAAGACAGGCCCGCCACTCCGAACTCCATGCGTGTTCCTGCTTTTGGATGTTCTAACTGGTTGGAAGGATTTTGTGGACAAAATAAGTCAGCAATCCTGTTGTGGGGATTGAATAAGATGAAGTGTTGGCTTGTTTTGTTTTGTTTTGTTTTGCTTAAACTAAGAGTTTTAAGGATAAAATCTTTTGGAAGATTTGAAAACTTTAAAAAATATATAAACTTCCCTTCTAATTGTTAGTTGATTGTCTCCATGTGTTACTAAGTTTTTCTGACCTTAAAGAATATGTGTTTAAAATAGGTATTCTATTTATAAGGCCATAAGCCTAAGGGTATTGCTATTTGAAAATAAATGGACTTGGTTGTATTGAAAATGTATCAAATACTTTCTAATCCCCACAGATAAATACATTCATTTCTTTTTACCCGAGCCAACTCTTACATAAGCCTCCTAATACTTTCCTCTTACTATTGTTTACATACCTTACATCTTATTTGCTAGTCCTGAATCATTAATGGCACTGAGTCCACTAGGCTGGCTAAATCTACTGGTCATTTGTTCCACAGACTCAAAAATCAAAAGACAGTAATACTAAAAACAATCTTAGAGGCAATCTAGTTGAGTTCTTTTATTTTAGGATACAGAAATTGAGATTTGCTGATATCACCCTTCTTCATGACACATATTTTGATACAGATTACTTTTTGAGGCTGCCTATCAGTGCTCTTAAAATCGGCTCTATTTATATAAAAGATGAACAAAGAACAATGACTTCGTGATATATTACTTATATTACTTGGTGCTCACGAATCACATTTTCCTTATTCTTTGTATATCTTGTACAATTTTACTATCTGTTTGACATTCTGAGTGAAACATTTGAGAGTCTGGATTATATTTTCTTTCTTTAAAGGATATTGACTTTTATAATGGCAGGCATTTAAAATAACTGAGGATCACCTTGCTTCTCTCAGACTCAGTTTAATGCTTTGTTACAGCTACTTTATTACTATTGTCTCTTTAGTGCTAGGATTTGGTTCTCACTCTAGAATTTGCTCTTTATTTCAAATATCTGATCTTTTTGGATTCCCAGCTGGAAGCCTTAAAGGGCTTATCATCTCTGTTCTGGATTGAGAGGAACTTCAAAATATCCCAGCACAGAAAAATCTCAATATTTTTGATAACCTCTTATCCCTACATCAAGTATTCTCTCTGCCAGGCCTGCAGTAATTTGCTTTTGCTTGGCATGGCAGCTAAGTCATTGCCAAGGACCCCCAAACCCTCCAAGCAAACTCCTGGAGATGCCTCCTAGTGGTGCTTCCTCTTCTGTCATATGGCCCACAGAACATATTCTAACCACTTCAGCAACATTGCATGTTATCTCTGCCTTCTCAACTCAGCAAGACCATAGATCACTGCTTGAGTTCAACCTTCCTAAGCCACGGTCTGGAAAATATTTCAAAGCAGATTACCAGCGTGAAAAGTCCACTTAACTCATTTGTTTCCTTTTATTCACTGTCATAATCCTATTCTGTTGTCCAAAGACTTCATTTCAGTTGTTTCCCCTCATGAATATATGTCCATAATATTTATATAAGAGTTTGTTTACAAGTGAATTTAGTAAAGATTAAAATTTTTGCAATGATAGAATAGTTCCTAAAGAGAATTATGCTTTCATTTCAAACTACAAAAAGATAACAATAAAATGAAATTTTGACCACTGTATTTTTATTCCCCCTTTACGACAAGAAAAAGACTTGAATAATTTCATGACTTATACTACATTCCCATTCTCTACCACATTCGTGTCATTTTAGCATTATACCCCCTAAGAAAAAATACAAATGTACACCTTTGTGAATAACTTAAATGTAAAGTCGCTTGTTCTGTGATAAAAATTGAATTAAAGGTACCATTTTATTCTTCTATAAGCACCACTTATTTTCATATTTTTGAGATATTAGTAAGATTATAAGTATATCATAGACTTAAAAAGATATTTTATGTGGATAAAAATGGAAATATATTTAAAAGCTCACCATAAGTTGCTACAACCCTTCCCCCCACCTTGGTTCTTGTCTTTAACTCTTCATACAGAATTTCTAGCAAAATACCTGCATCCCACACTCTCCAATAAGAATGAATGTCTCTAAATCTGACATGTCTCATTAGTCCTCTACAACAAACTCATTTCCACAGTATTCTTGCCATCCCTCCATGTGTCACAACTATTCTATGTGGCTCCATCTGGCATAGCTGCCCCAGCCTGGTACATTCACCATGATTTTTACCTATATGTTATGTTATAATACTGTTCTATCCAGTGCAAATTCAAGTAATAATCCAAGTTCTACTCAGAATCACTCCTCCCTCAGATAACCACAATAGTCCTTATGAATCAAGCTCAATATGACTAGATAGATGTCTTTCCATTAGGAAAGTTTCAGTATCTTTTCTGCCAAAATACAATAGACTTCTCTTAGTACCTTCTTCATGTTTTTACTCAACTTGTCAGTGGAGAATTGTGTCAAAACTTCCCACATACATGTTGTGTTCATTCCCAATCATAGTCCCAAATGGACTATCAAGTAGACTTCTTCTAAGGCCAATGAAACCATTTCATTGAACAGCTTTAGCTTTATTGAACTCTGCAGAAGAATGTGTGGAAATTCAGTCTCAAATTGAATTTTTACTATATTACTTTTACTTACCATTTACAAACTGAATCCAATGTGTTTATATTTATTGGGTCTAATAAAAACATTGGTGGAGCAATATATCATAATGTTTAGGAACAACATTGGATTTAAGAGAAACCATAGTACAATGTCTGGATTATTCTTCTACTGTGTATCCTTTGGGATATTGTTTCCCCTTGTTAAGTCTGTGATATTGTGATATAATGAAAAGCATGTATTTTGGTCATCCTCTCTGACATTTGGCAATACTCCCTAAAACTTTAGCAATTTTCTAAGCAAAAAAAAAAGGTGATAGAAGCATCTTTTGTTCTGACCCTTGGCTCCAGACATAGAGTTCCTAAATCCCTTAGAATTTCCTGAATGATAGGAGCATCTTTTCTTCTATTAGCTGATTCATGGTGGGCTCCTGGATAGTATCAGGATAGGGACTGGTCACAGGAAAGATCATGCCATGATTAGAAGTTTGGAAATTTCTCCACGACTCATCTTCCCCAGGGAGGGGAAAGGACCTAGGGATTGAGTTAGTCTCAATCACATCTCCATAATAATCTCTGAGCCACAACATTCAGAGAGTTTCCAGGCTGGTGAACACATTTAATGCTGGCACAGTGATGTACCCCAACTACATGGGGACAGATGCTCAACACCCTTTTAGTCCTCAACTATGTACCTATTTATTTTATTTTATATTTCCTTTATTATATCCTTTATTATACAGTAAAATGGTAAATATAAGTAAGTGTTTCTCTGAGTCCTATGAGTGTTTCTAAAATATTCCTGAACTCGAGGAGGAGATCCTGAGAATCCCACTTATAGCCAGGCTATTGGAAGTACAGAGGACAGCCTGGAACTTTCAATTGGAATCTGAAGTGGGGGGCAGTCTTGGGGGACTGAACCCTTAACCTGTGGGATCTGATGTTAACTACAGGTAGATAGCATCAGAACTTAATTGAATTGCAGGACACCCAGCTGGTGCTGCAGAATTGGTTAGTGTGTAAAAAAAAAAAAAAAAAAAAAAAAAAACAAGAAAAAAAAAAAACTGACACATCAGGTAGAGAACTGTTTTGTGTAAAGAAACAATTATCTTCCTTACAAAGTCCTAATCAGTTAATCTGTAAAATACCTTATAGAGTTGATATAAGCAATATACTAAATAATGTCAAAGCAGGGAGCCAATAAGTAATAGGTTTTGGAGGTGGTGGTAATATGGGTGGTCATACTTTAGTACTAGTAAAGATAACAGTAATAGCAGCAACAGACGCATTTTCTAGGTATCACAAGTATACAGGGATTGTCTGTAATTAAACACCAAATATTAAGAAATTAGAGGTATTTCTCAATCCTATGATATATGCATTTCCTAAACTCTTACATTTATGTTATATAATTATGAGAAAACATAGTTAGGAGCACTTCCACTCAAAGAAACCACAGCTTTGTAATGAAAATTGTCAAAAAAGCAAAAAGATCTTAAACAGGTAATAAGTACTCAAATACTATAGCAGGCGCAAGATTTCATCTTTAAGGAAAAAAGTAAAGGTAGCTGGTTAGAAGGGAGTATAGGAAGGATTCAGGTTATAAATAGTGGAGACAAAAAGCAACATTCGCAAGACTGAACTACAGAAGCACATTGGAAGTTTGACATTGGACACAACTCTTAGTACCTTTCTGTCTCCAATGGAACTACTGTACTTGTGTTCAGCTGTACTCCTTGGTGGCCCACAATACTAACGTGCTAGAAAATGCTATGTAGAAACCAGGAAACATCAGGTAAAATATTGCCTTTATTTCTCTATTTACCATCAGAAATGAACAAATGAACTAAATATGCATTTAATATAAAAATATATTTATTATTTATATATTTATTATTATGTATATATATTTATATATTGTATATATAAATAAATATAAACAGCAGTTTATATTCATTGCTTTAAAACCAGGTTAGAATAAATATACCAGTTTATAGTAAGTCCAGAATAATTGGTGAAGTGTACTCCTGCTTAGAAATCTACTGATCACATGCATTTTTTTCTTGTTTCACACAAAGCCAAGATTCCTATCCCTAAAACTTAGCACCTTTTTTATACAAGCACTATAAGAAATATGAACTGATCTCTGTCACAAAATTTGTATACTCTTGAAAAATTAATAATACGTTAGCTTATATTATTTATTATTAAAAATAATTAATTGTGACTTGAACATATATCACAAAAATTTGGATTTAAGGATAAAGAATTAAGAATAAGGGGCGCCTGGGTGGCTCAGTCAGTTAAGCCTTTGACTTTCGCTCACATCAAGATCTCATGGTTTGTGGGTTTGAGCCCTGCATCCGGCTTTGTGCTGATAGCTCAGAGCCTTGGAGGCTGCTTTGGATTCTATGTCTCCCTCTCCTTCTGCACCCTCCCCCCCACCCCACCCCCCACCGTACACACCATACACACACTCACGCTCATTGTCTCTCTCAAAGATAAATAATAAACCCCCAAAAAGCCTTTTAAAAAGTTTAAAAAATAATTATCAATAATAATTTTTTAATCGTGAATAATGTTTTTTTTTTTTTCCCTAAAATTAGGACATCATCAGTTTTGGATTATTATCCATAATGTAATATTATGAAGTTTCCTTTTTCTATTTCAGAATGTCAAATATTTTCAGCAAGGCACAATTTTTTAAATCTGATGTCAAATAGGGAAAACCAATATATAAGAGAATTATGAAGTAGTTCATCAGGCAATTTAACTAGTATACGGCAGAAAACATTTACGTTCTAAAACTCTAAAAACACTTCCTGAGACCCAGGCTTCTAAGAAGCATAGTAGGAGGGTCACCTGGGTGTCTCTGTCCTTTAAGAGTATAACTCTTAATTTTGGCTCAGGTCATGATCGCATGGTTCCTGAGTTGAGCCCTGGGTGGAGCCCCACCCCGCCAGACCTGCCTCAATCCTGCTTGGGATTCTCTCTGGGATCTTTATCTCCCTTTCTCTCTCCTTCTCTATGCCCTCCTCCCACCCTCTTTCTCTCAAAATAAATAAACATTTCAAAAAATCATAATATGAAAATTAATCTTTTATCTGATAATTATATTTAATCATTAATTATATATTTGAAAATGGAGAAGTAGTAATCATTCTCTCTCATTTAAACTTATAAATTGGAAAAAAATAAAATATAGATATATATATTGGAATATATAAAATTGGAATATATATATAAAAATATATATACATATATATAAATTGGAAGAAAAATACTATTAAAGTAGACATGTTGTACTTATTTATGCTCTTTTTATTTCAACAAAATACTTGAGGTGGCTTAAAATGAAAAATGTGAAGCTTCAGTGATAAGTCAAAGAACTGACAAAATGAAAGGAGTGTATATAGTTGCTTCATAAGTAAACTACTTATCTCTGAGTTCCCTTAAAGAATAAAAAAGAGAAAGAGCAACATAATGTCCTGTATATCTCTCTGTAACTAAAAAAAAATGGTAAGATATCTTGGCAGAGATATTTTGTCTTCCTGTCACACTAGTTGAAACTCTTGGTCACAAGCATCAAATAATCACTTATTTGATTAATTAAGGTAAAATATGTTTATATTATAAGTTCAATGACCACTTAGAGAATTAAGGAGCAGGGAAGAGCTCAGGCATAATATAGCAAACTGTAGGAAACACAGGAAGTTTTCTCTTTACCATTTCTCTCTGCTTCACTGTTTATCTGCACTATTTTTTTTTCCTCAAGAAAAAAGAGATGAGGGGAAAGTGGGGGCAATAATATAATCCTGTCATAGTAAAACAGTATAAACTGCTATACAAATATACCTTTAAATATGTAACGGCTAAAATATACTAGAAGTGTATTTCTTATTCTTGTAAAAGAAAAACAAAAAACAAAACAAAACAAAAAAGGAGAGGTTTCTTAAGGACTCGTGATCTACTTATCCTGTAGTTTGGCCATCTTCCTAATTTGTTTCTAAGAACGGCAAATTCATCTACAACTAGATGGTGGAATATGAAAGCACACAGGCATAGGAAGCATGCATGAGAGTGTCCTATAAACATACAACCAGTTTCCCCACCTATCCGTGGCTGAGAATTCAGTCACATGACTACATTTAAATGAAAAGGACTGAAAGTGTTATCCATATGTGTTTCCAGAATGAAGCAGAACCCATTTGGTGAATGTCTCACAAGTCTCTGCCACAAGATCTAATAGAGTAGGAAGTCAAGATGACTGTCTAGAACTAAAAGGAAGATAAGTGAGGTTTAATTGTATCAGTTACAAGTACAATTCTAATCAAGAGAAATTCAACCAAATAAATTAAAAGAGAGGAAGAGCTAAGTTGGATAGTATAACTAAGCTAAAGCCATTTATTTCACTGGAGGTGGCTGGAAGATAGGTGAAATAGATAAAGGAGATTAAGAGGTACAAGTTTCCCGTAATAAAACCAATACTTGATGGAAATGAAAAGTACAGCATAGGGAACCTAGTCAATAATATTGTAATAATGTACGGTGAAAGATGGCAACTACACTTATCACAAGAACAATGAGTAATGTATAGAATTGTTGAATCACTAGGTTGTACACCTGAAACTAACATCACACTGCATGTTAATCATACTTCAATGAAAAAAGAACCAAAAAAATCTCAACTTGATTTACCATATCCCTGAAAAAAAGCAACACATTTGCTATACTCATTTGTAGAAAATAAATCAGAAAATGTCAAAAGAAGTCTCCCGTTGGGAATTGGGACCGAATATACTGGGAAATGGGAGTTCAGATGGTTTTTCATTATAATACTCTTTGTGTTATTTTATTTTGTATTATGTATATGATAAAAATAAAAATAAAATATTAAGAGAGTCCATTAGTCTTTTATTGCCTCCATAAGAAATTACCACAGACTCAGTGGCTTGAAACAATACAAATTATGTTATTTTACATTTTTGTAGGACAGGAAACTAATACAGGTCTCAATGGGCTAAAATCAGAATGTGGGCCAGCTGCATCCCTTTCTCAGGATTCTAGAGGAGGCAGCCCTCGGAAACTTGATACTCATCCTGTTTAAATTCTGGATTTAGATACCAATCCTATCTTCCTAAGGTCATTGTCATCATTAAATTGAGTAGCCCCAAATCTTACATGATTCACTTTTGCCTACTGAACTAAGAACAAAATTTTCTCTGGTCATCATGAGCATTCTCGATAGATCCAAACCTTCACTTACTCAACATACAGAAATGTTACTGTTAGTCGAAAATACTCCATGGTTTTCTGCTTCCATGGTGTTCTTTTTATACAAAATGCTCATTCTTTTAGTTCCATCTCTGGGACTGAAAGTCCACCCATTCTTCAAAATCTTAAGAACCATGTTTTATAATTTATAATATATATAATTATAATTTGCATAATTTATAATGCATAACCTAAAGAAAGGTTATATGTGGACACGATGTATTAAGACAGTTTTCTCAAGAGAGACCAGTAAGGGAATGGAAGAAGCAAGTTAGTGAGGAGGAAGACTTGAAAGAGTGTGGTTTCATTACAAAGTCCTACAGAAAAAGGCTTCAGGTTAAGAGAACAGTGGTGTGTATGTTACCCTCAGGATTGTCCTGTGGAGGCAATGGAGCTGAGCTCACTTATTCCCACATGTATGAATTACTTGGACTCTCTACATCAGCAGGCAAAGAGGTTCCACTAGCCCTTCCAGGGGCTGAAGGGATTTTGAGAAGAAGGGCTGTAGTGCAGCCAATGGAAGGAAGCACACATCAAAGCAGGACACCCTCTTCATGCACTGCACAATACTTTAGGCTTGGATCCTGGCTGTCTCTCAGCTCCTGCTCTGAACTTCTAATATGCACATACATACATACATACATATATATGTGTCTGTGCATATATACATATATATGTATATATATACATATGTATATATACACACACTGTAAGTGTATTTTCCTCTTACAATTTTCTTTTCTCTAGCTTACCTCACTGTATTGTGTAAGAATACAGTGTATAATACCTATGGCATTTATCATGTGTTGATTGACTGTTCATGCCATCAGTAAGACTTCCAGATGACAGCAGGCTATTAGAAGTTATGCTTTGGGGGAGTCAAAGTTATACATGGATTTTTGACTATACAGGGGTCAGTGTCTCTAACTTCTGCATTGTTCAAAGGTCAATTGTATGTTGAGGGTCATTAAAAGCTTCCAGACTCAGCATTTTCTGTGTCCACTTTGACAAGAATGTGTTTAAAAGCAAAGGAAAACCAAGGTCTAATCAGATGAATTTTTCTAAGTTTCAGTCATAAAATATTTCATTCCTTTTCTCTTAGTTATGCATCACATGGACTTTCTCAATTGCACATTTGTTCCTCCATTAAAGTATATTTATATTTATATTTATATTTATATTTATATTTATATTTATATTTATATTTATATTTATATTTATATTTATATTTATATTTATACCTTACCTGCTTCTTGTTTATCCTAAATTAAGCCCCTTGTGTGAAGAACTTTTTTCTTACAATTTCTCTTTATATGCCTTCAGGGAACTAAAAATGCCTTGCTAGATTTCAAAAATATTGATGATCTTTATTTAATTAAATTAAGATTTTGTTCTTTCTCCCAGGTAGCCTCATGTGATTTCCAATTTTGTTTCTAAAATATATTGTCGATTTTAACTCTCATAAGAAAAGTTCTATTGTTTGCATATATACCAGTTTCAGCCCATTTTCTATAATTAATGAAATATTTGATAGCTGGTATTTGTCAGAGACTTCTGGGTTCTAAGCAAAAAGATTATACTATAAAACATTGTTAGTAGGATATAGACCATCCAGCACCAACTGTTTCATGAAAAGTGACACTATAAGACTTTTGGCATAGCACATTTTCCTGGAATTGTATTCAATATTCTAGATAGTTCATAAGCACATATTCTTACATCTACTTAATAAATTTTAACTGGCTTTCATTCTGCTGCTGAAATTTTTTATGAGTGATAATTACCATAATTGATTTATCATCCGTTGTTGTTGTATAATAGCTATTAGTCCTACATTATGGGAGAAAATTAGTATAGTGGATTTATGTGCACACAAATCCTGGACTTATTAGTTGCATGTCCTTGGGAAAGTTACTTAACATCTCTTAGTTTCCTGACTTGTGAAAAGGAGATGGTGAAACAGCTGCCCCATAAAATTGTATTGTAATTGAGCATATACTTATAAACAAGGCACTGCAACAGAGTCTGGCACATAGCACAAAACAAAAGTTAGCTATTCTATGGATTAAAGACCTAAATTTGAAATCTGAACCCATTAAAATCCCAGAAGAGAGTACAGGCAGTAATTTCTCTGACATCAGCCATAGCAACGTTTTTCCAGGTATGTCTCCTGAGGCTAGGGAAATAAAAGCAAAAATAAACTATTGGGAATACATCGAAATAAAAAGCTTCTGTATAGCAGAGGAAACAACAAAACTAAAAGACAACCTACTGAATGGGAGAAGATATTTGCAAATGACATATTCAATGAAGGGTTAGTATACAAAATATACAAATAACTTACACAACTAGACAGCCACAAACCAAATAATCCTATTAAAAATGGGCAGAAGACATGAACAGATAGTTATCCAAAGAAGACATACAGATAGTCAACAGACACATGAAAAAATGTTTAACATCACTCATCATCAGGGAAATGCAACTCAAAACTACAATGAGATATCACCCTATACCTGTAAGAATGGCTGAAATCAAAAACACAAGAAATAGGTGCACCAGCTTGGCTCTTGGTAGAGCACGAGACTCTTGATCTCAGAGTTGTGAGTTCAAGCCCCACATTGAGCATGGAGGCTACTTGAAAAAAATTAAACACACACACACACACACACACACACACACACACAAGAAACAACACGTGTTGGTGAGTATGTGGAGAAAAGGAAAACTTAAGTACTGTTGGTGAGAATGCAAAGGAGTGCAGTCACTGTGGAAAATAGTATGGAGGTTCCTCAAAATATTAAAAATAAAGATACGATCCAGTAATTTCATTACTGGATATTTACCTAAAAATACAAAGACATTAATTCAAAAAGATACATGCACCCCTAAATTTACTGCAGCATTATTTACAACAGTCACATTATGGAAGCAGCCCAAGTGTCCATTTATAGATGCATGGGTAAAGATCTGTACACACACACACACACACACACACACACACACACACACTGAAATGTTTTTCAGCCATAAAAAAGAATGAAATCTTGCCATTTGAAATAACATGGGTGGAGTTAAAGAGTATAAGCTAAATGAAATCAGTCAAAGATGAATACCATACAATTTCACTTTATGCGGAATTTTAGAAACAAACAAATGACCAAAGAGAAAGAGAGAGAGAGAGAGAAACCAAGAAACACACTCCTAACTATAGAAAACAGAAGGTTACCAGAGGGGAGGGGGCTGTGGAAGGTGGGTGAAAAAGGTGATAGGGATTAAAGAGTACATGGTGAGCACTAAATAATGCATAGAATTGTTGAATCATTGTACTGTATATCTAAAACTAACATTACACTGTATGTTAACCATACTGGAATTAAAATTAAAAAGTTAATTAAAAAATTAGGCAGTCTTAGTTTTTATATTAAAATGATAACAGAAGGAAAGACTTTGGGTCATTTTTTGTTCAGATTAGAAGATATTAGTTAATTACGTTACTGATATACTATTTTATGCTTTATTATATGATTTTCTCTATATTAAGTTTGGTAAAATTGAATTTTGTGCTATCATATTTAATTTCTTTTTTTTTTTATTTTCTTAATGTGTATTTTCTTTCTTATTTCTTTTTTTAAAGTGTTTTTATTTTGAGAAAGAGAGATAGAGAGAATACCAAGCAGGCTTTGCACTGTCAGCATAGAGCCTGGACACTTGGCCCAATCTCACAAATCACAAGATCATCACCTGAACTGAAATCAAGAGTCTGAAAACCGACTGAGCCACCCAGGTGCTCCTTGAACATTTTTTAATAGATTTTTTTTTTCTCTTGAGTTTTGAGAGTTTTTTAAATATATTCCAAATACTAGTCCTTCGCCAGATATATGGTTTGCAATTATTTTTACCCACTTAGTATACTGGTATTTTATCTTCTTAACAAGTCATTTCACAGAGTAAAATTTTTTAATGTTATGAAGTCCAATTTATCTATTTTTTTACCACTTCATGGAAATTTTAGAATAATGTTTTCTATATCCTTAAAGCTTCTTGCTGGTATGTAACTAGAAATTGTGTTAAGCTTATATATCAGTTTCGGAAGACTTGATAATCCATACGGTATTGATTGAGTCTTCTAATCCATGATACGGTATATTTCTCCATGTATTTAGAAACTCTTTGATTTCACCACATTTTGTAGTTTTCAGCATACATATTTTGAATATGTTCTGTAAGAATTGTTAAATATTATTTACTTAATAAATAAATATTTCATTTATTTTGAGCAATTTTAATGGTATTATATTTTTATTTTTGTTGTGTCCATTGCCAGTATAAAAAAACTACAATTAATTTTTTGTTTATTTTGTCTACTCTGACCTTTCTAAACTCACTTATTAGATCCAGGAGTTTGAGTTTTTTTGTACACTCCTAGAAATTTTCTGCCTTAGACAATCATAGAATCTGCAAATAGGGATGTTTTTATTTCTTACTTTACAATCTCTATGTTTTTTATTTCTCATCTCTCCTTTTTGCACAGGCTAGAATTTCTAGCACTACATTGACTCAGAGTGGTGAGACCAGACATACTTGCCTTGTTCATGATCTTAGGGGGAAAGCATTCAGTCTTTCACCATTAAGTAAAAGCTAACCTATGCTAGCTGTTGGTTTTTTGTACATGTCTTTATCAAGTTAAGAAAGTTCCCCTGTATTCCTACCTTCCTGAGGGATTTTATCATGAATAGATGTTAAATTTTGTAAAGTGCTTTCTTGGCATTGATTTTTATGATTGTGTGATTTTTCTTGTTTTGCATGCTAATGTGATAGATTACATTGATTTTCAAGCATTACACTAGACTTACATCCCTGGAATAAACTATATTTAGTTATGCTTTATAAATCTTTGTATGCACTTACTGCGGAATTTTATTTGCTAATATTTTCCTAAGAATTTTATGCAACTATATTCATGAGGAATAATTGATCTGTAGATATTTCTTCCTACTCAGTGGTCTAGTTTTCATATCAGGGTAACACTAGTTTTATGAAATAAAATAGAAAATGCTGCCTGTACTCTACATGATATTTTGTAGAATAGTATTAATTCTCATTTAAACATTCGGCAGACTTCTCTAGAAAATCAATTTAGGTTTTATATTTCTATTTTAGTAATTCTTAATAGAAATTCAAATTACTTAATAGTAATAGGGCTATACAAACCACTTTACATTGGGTGAGTTGTGGTAGCTTGTGTTTTTTGAGGCATTGGCTCATTTCCACTAAGTGGTCAAATGTATGTTGTTTGTAAGAATTTTTTAATATTCTTTTGACATCTGCAAGGTCTATAGTATTGGTAATTTATGTCTTGTCTCCTCTTTTTTCTTTGTCAATTTTGCAGAAGTTTGTCACTTTATTGATTTTAAAAAACAGCTTTAATCTTATTGAATTTCTCTATTGTTTTCTGTTTTCAACTTTATAGATTTTGCTATTTTTATCATCTATTTTTGCTGCTGGTTTTCGTGCTTATTTTGCTCCTCTTTTTCTAAATTTTTGAGGTAGAAACTGATAATTTACTGGAGTAGTTTTCTATTTTCTAATGCAAGCATTTAGTGCAATAAATTTCCCTCTCAGTACTATTAACTCTGTCCCACAGACTCTGACATGTTATATTATTATTCTCATTCAGGAGATGTTTTGTTTTTGTTTTTGTTTTTAATTTTCCTTGAAACTTCCTCAATTACTCATAGGTTATTTAGAAGTGTATTGTTTACAGGTGTTAGGAGATGCTCCTGTTATCTTTCTGTTTTGATTTCTGGTTTGAGTGCACATTTTTATGATATCAATTATTTTAAATTTGTTGAGGACAGTTATAGTATATGACCTCTTTTGGTTTAAATTTGTGCACTTGAAAAGAATGCATATTCTACCGTTTTGAGGTAGAGCATATTATAAATGTTGTTTATACAGGGTTATTGAGTTTTTCTATACACTTGTTGAATTTATGTCTGATTGTTTTGTCATTTGTTTGAGAAAAGGACATTGAAATATTCAAGTGAATTGTGAATTTGTCTATTTCTCCTTTTAGGTCTGTTCATTTCCACCCATCACATTATGCAGTTCTGTTGTTTGGTGCATGTCTCCTTTTCTCTGATAATTTCCTTTCCTTTGAAGTTTACTTTATCTTACATTAATATGCCACACCTACTTTCTTTGTTTACATGATATAGCTTTTTCCATCATTTTACTTTCAATTTAATATATATTTGGTATGAGTTTCTTGTAGAAAACAGATAGCTGGGCCATATTTTTAATCCAGTCTGCCCATCTGTCTTTTAATATATTTAGATGACGTACATATAACTTAATTATTCTTGTGTTAGGGCTTGGTCTGCTGCTTTATCTCCTGGTTTTTCTTTCTGTTTTTCATTTCTGTTTTTTTTTTTTATTTTTCCTGCATTTCTATGGGTTATTTGAACAATTTTAGAGTTCAATTTTTATCTATAGTATTTTTTAGTATTCCCATATGTAAATTTTATCAGTTGTTCTAGGTATTACATTTTATCTATCATTTATCTATCTACCATCTATATATTTACCTACCTACATATATCCATTGATAGATACTGATAGACAAATTCCAACAGGTAATGTGTGTCATCATTTTACCACTTTGGGTGAAGTATGGAATTCTTACCTCTCTTTGTGTACCTCTACTCCCCTCCATTTAGAATCACTTTAAATATTTCCTGTACCTATGTTTAGAACCACTATATTCAAACATTGCTATAATTCTCCAATTTGTGAACTTTTCCAGTGTTATTTCTTTGAGTACTTTTTCAGGGTTGCCTACTTATCCCTGTTCTTCAAATATACCAATGACACAAATGTTGGATATTTTGTTATAATCCCACAAGTTTCTGAGTTTGTTTATTTTCTTGTAGTCTACTTTCTCTATGTTGTTTACATTGAGTCATTTCAATCATGTATTTCCAGTTCACTGATTCTTTCTTCTTTTCCCTCAGTTATGTTATTGAGCCTATCCACTGAATTTTCCCCCAAGTTAGATTATATTATTCTTCAGTATTAAAATGTTCAGTTGGTTCTTTTTATATATTCGATTTCTTTGCCAAGACTTTAAAAAATGCTAGTATGTTCACTATTGTTCAATAAAGAGTCTCTAAAACAGATGATTTCAAATATTTGCAAGATAATCTAGCATATATTTCTTCTCACTGCTGGCCTCTTTTGATTGTCTTTTTTCATTTAGCTTGAGATCTACCTTGTTCTTGGTATGACATGTAACTTGATTGAAACCTTGGCATTTTGAATATTATGAGACTGGAGCTTATTTAAAAATTCTGTTTTTCTATTTTTTTTTTTTTAACATGACTATAGCAAGGGAAATGTAGTCATCACCTTCTTACTCCCAGGGGGGATTAAAAAACCCAGATTTCCCACTTGGCCTCAGTTGACACCCACGCTTGGGAAGTGAGCTCCTAGTTACTGCTGTGTTGGGATGACAGTTTGAGAATTCAAACTCCCCAAAAGGTTTCCAATGACACTTCTTTGTTTGGGAGGGTAAGAGTGATTCATTTCTGCTCCCCGCATGATTTTCTTCAACACTACACACTGGACATCATTTTATTACCCCTCAATGGTGGCAAATGTCACCAGTCACTAGTAGGTCTCTAAGAAGATGAAATAAATGTAGTATGCCCTATTCTTTCCACTAAGTACAAATAAAAACCCTGGATAGTACAGGTAACACAAACCTATGAAAACTATGAAAGACTGAAATAACAAAATGGTTAGTTCTCTATTTTTTCTCTTTGTTGTTGTTGTTGTTGCTGTTTTTTGTCTCATATATGGCAGACTTAGAGTTAAAGAAGTCAGCTGGCTGGAAACACCAATGACAGACAACAAAATGTTACAGCAAAAGCCAGCTCTTCTAGCCAAAGTACCGGGAAAGGAGTAATCTAGCAATGTGGATAACTTTTAGAAAATTCTGCTCTATTCAGAAACCACCCCCCCACATACACACACATACACAAACCATGCCAACAAGGGAGCCTAGGCATCCATTCTCAGAAGACTGTATGGAAGATCTCCAGATCACCTTCATTCTTCCAACAGCCTAATTGCCAACTGCAACCCCTTCTATGGTTTTAGTGAAGATCACCTCTATCCAGAAGCAAGGGGAGATCCTTCCTTCCCCCTTTGTAATGGACATAATTTTATTAAAAAAAAATATATATATATAAAGCATATTAATTGATAGCATATATAATTAGGGAATATAAAAATGACTTAATTCCAGGTTTCCTGGGAAATAAATTATAAAGAGAAAAATGATGGATAGCTATCTGAGAAAAGAAAATACAACAGCTCTTCAGGAAAAAAAAAAACACATAAACTTACCTCACTCTAAATAAGTATTTTATTATGTGTTTTGTGAAATAATATAATATCATCATCACTTTGCAAAACAGAATGAACTGGAAATTATTTAAATAAATATGGGACATTAAATATATTTAGTAAAAGTAATATTTTGATCAAAAATACCTGGCATTTCCTGTTATATTTCTGATTTATTTTATATTTCTAGGAAACAGAAGAGAAAGGTTGGAAAAGCAAGACGTTGAAATGGTCTGCACATTTCTCTATGATCTCATATTCATTATATGCAGATGAGTTAGCTATCTATCATTCTCCTAAGATTTGCACACATTTAAATCATGGCAGCTTTAATTTTACTACTGTGAATTCAAAAATATCTTTTGAATGCTACTCATGTCCATAGGACCATTCTTAGCAAGAAAAGAGGGTATTTCAAAATTAAATGACATATTCATGGACCAGCATAATGATTTCTTCCAAATATAATAAAGTCTCTTTGGAATATCTGTGCAAATAGACTGAAATTACTTGAACTATGGGCCTAACACATTCATTTATTCCTCTCTACAGAGAAACTTTTAATCATCCTATGCAATACATGTGAAAAGTGCATTTGTAGCATGAAAATCATACTTTTCCGTAGAATTTTATATAAAATAATTGAAAAATGGAATTTCTTGTATTTTTCAGTAATATTGACAATTATTGAATTAATGGTATATCAAGTGACTAATTTACAGAATTTAGATTTTTGCCTTTTTAATGTTTATGTTATTTTTCCAGTTTATATAATTTATCATTTTTTAAAAATCATAGCCTTTTCATCTAATCATTTCCTACATCTAACTGGTAAGTGGAACAAAAAAAAATGTGTTACATATAATTAATTTTTTTAGAAGCCACAATTTCCCACTTTTGAACTTCAAGAAATTGGGATTGGAAAACATAATTTAATGTATCTAATACATAAGATTTTCTACTCAAAAAACCCTGATGAATTTGAAGCCTGAAGTGATTTTTCTTTTAAGGTATAAAACTAGCTTTTAAGATCTTAAAAACTTTTATTTTTCATATACTTTACTAGATGTGCACATGTTAATAGTGGATTTTCCAAGAAATATATGATTATTGTGTTTTTAATATGTGTTTTGGAAGAAGTGTTCTGAGGAATCAATTCATATGCAAATAAAAGTATGTTTTCTCTGTAGCAAAAGTATTATTTTTAAATGAATCAAACCACAGTAGAATCATAAAAGCCTCTAGAAGGGGGCAGAGTACGTAAGGATAATCTCGAGAAAATAAACACATACAACCTGGGATGCCATTGACCTACTGACAAAAAAACAGGACAGCGACTGACATCAAGTTACAAATGTTTCTTAAGGTACTGATGCATTGAAACTATAATGTTGTGATTGCCATAAATATAAGAAAAAATGGCAATAAGTTTCTCAAGGATCATACTTTACAGAAAGGCCAAGAGATTTTTTTATTTTATTTTATTTTTTAAGTAGGCTCTACGCCCATCATGGAGCCCAGCGCAGGGCTTGAACTCACAACACCACGATCAAGGGCTGAGTTGAGATCAAGAGTTGGATGCACAACCAACTGAGCCACCCCAGGCGCGGTGATAATACAGAAGGCCAAAGATAACTACATTAGTTTGAGAAAGGCATGTATATTTTCATAACTAATAATACTCATAATAACCTACTAATGCAAGTTAATACAAATTTATCAAAATAAGCTATAAATGGCATACACAGACACACACACATATACAACAAACAATTAAGGTTTAAGGTTTTTAATTCATTCTTCCCAAGAAATATCTTTTTGTCATTTTAAATCCATAAAAAATAGGGTGAACCTGGTTTATCTCTAATTATGTAATGAATATCTTTAAAGATTGCTCGCCATAGATACCAGTGCTTGACTATAAGTATGTTCATGTGTGTGTGTACTAATTCATATGTGTCTTAAGTGATTCTTTCATTGGAAAATGTTTTGAAAATAACCAAAAAGTTGAATTATTTCATTTACATCATGTGAGGTAAGTTATATATTATTTTTTACTGTTAGTTTACTGATTTATTCTTTTTTTTTCTCATTTAATAGGTAAGTATCAACATAGTACTATAATGTGCCCAGTATTGTTCAAATGGTCTACAAATGCCCATTCACATCTCCTTCACAACAACCCTGTGAAGTATCATAATTATCCCCATTTTAAAACTTACAAATTGAGGTCAGAGTTGTCTGGCAACTTGTCCAAGATCATATATAGCTAATATGTGTGCCAGGATTTAACAGGGCCCATATTTTGTAACAATACTATTATGCCTCAGTATGACAATATCATGACTTTTTATATTTAACATGAATAATATGACTATGTATATAGATTAATTTAAATTAACATGTTAAATACGAATGGAGCAAGTCCATCACATGGATGGCTAAGGTAATCTGTCCTAAAGAAAACCGTCTTTTTGTTGTAGTTAATATTTCTGTTGTTGTTACTTGACTTTTGCCAGACTTTCTCAATGGACTGCAACACCATGAGGCAAGGACTATATTTAACTGTATTGATGATTGTATGCCTAATATATAGTGCAGTATATGCTGGTTAGTGAACAAGATAATCATTCAACAAATAAAGAAGATAATATTGTATGTAATGTAAGCCACACATAATACTTTTGAGATTTGACTAATTCTTCTATATTTTCATATAGCAGTTCTTGGAGTGAAAACAGTTTTAAAAGTTCTAACAAAACCATCACTTAAATGCCAAACTAGTTTCGTTAAGGTGGCAATAAGTTTGGAAGGAGCGATTTAGTCATCTGTATTAAGGACTATATGCCCACATGTGCAACATTTTGTTAGAAGGGGAAGAAAATGCATTTGCTTATAGAGGTGGAGTGGGCAGAATCGAAAGAAAAAACATTGTGAACAAAACCTGTTCACTTTAGATGTAATTAACCTCCTTGTGCCATCTGCATTATTAATGTGATGGGATTATTATAGTGTCCTAATGTATCTGAATTTCTATTCATGTTTTCTCCACTAAATAAATAAGTGGTTGAGTAAGAGATGACATTTGCTTTAACTGTTCATTATGGAATTTTTTTCTAAAGCTGTGGTAGTCTGTTAAATACAAACTGTTTAAATGGATGGTATTTCATGAGAGGTTTTGAACCTAATTATACCAAATGTCATCGTTTTATTTATTAAAAGGATTTGTAAAATTGCTCAGTAAAAAAAAAAAAAGGTGAATTCCTGGATTCTTATCCTATTTAAACTATTCCCTTAATTTAAAATAATTTTTGTAAAGCAAATTGGATTGATACTACACTCACCTTATATTTATAATCAGTTTACATTATTTATGCATAATTTGGAATTGTGTGGGATTTACTCCTATATACCACTTTGTAAACTGTCGTGTTGAAATAGACGGTTATGGCAAATAATGTCAGTTAAATTAGAATGGAGATACTGCTATTCATTTTCAGTTGATACATCTAAATTGAATCATCTAAAGTTAAATATTTAACAAAATATGGTTCTTAAAATAGATGTCCTGGTATTTTAACATGTAACATATACAATAATTTTAGACTAATATGTCTATGCATTGATATTCAGAGAGGTTAATACACATGCAAAATTGTTGTAAATTTAAAATGCATGTTAAAACATTTCAACCACTTTTTAAAAATATGTTCTAAGTTAAATGTTCACCTATCATTTGCGGAAATAATTCAGTTTGACTCCCATGGTAGTATATTTAAGATTTGTGTCAGAGTTAATATACATATATGTCCCTATCTAAAAAATTATAGACACAGTACCTCCCAAATTAAAAAAAAATCATTTTCTATTTACCTATTATCTCTCATCTATCAACTCTTCAACTTATAACATTTGCTCTCTGTATTATTCTCTCCTCTAGTTTTAGGTTTAATATTACCATAAGTTCAAATTTTTTATAGTCTAATTCCAAACACAGTTTTGGAAATACAGTTGTATATTTTCTGGAAATATACTGAATCAATAACATTAGGGGCTAGATGACAAATGAAATGTGATGCCGCAGTAAAATAGAGAATTATATCTCTGAAGTGTATAATTGGTATATAACCAAGAATTAAAAGAACCGATCATGAGCAAAAAATGTGGGCATTAATTCTATATCCAGATCACATCAAAGAAATCCATAAATATTGTAAAGAATGCTTAGGTCTTCAAATGTCTTGACTTAGTTCTAACTAGCTCTTTGAGTTTCTTTTTCCAAGCAAAAGTTAGATCCTAACATCACTCTGAAACTAATTCAAAGCAAATAAAATGCAATTTGTGCTCTTCTGAGTGCAGAAACACACTTTCTGGTTATTTTAATGAGACACAAAATTCACTCTAGTTTATAAAATTTTCTACAGCTTGCCATATACACACATGTACAGTAAACAGTAAAGTCTAATGAGGATGGGATTAGGTTTGAGTCTTAGAGAGTTTAAGGAAATATCTATTTGCAGAATCTTTATATAGGTTTCCCTGACTATTCAAAAGTAGAATGTTCTTATGAAACCTTTTGTAAGCTAAATGGCATAAAACAATGAAACAATTCCCATTAGTTTATATGGAAAATTTTTGAGCATTCTCAAACCCCCCAAAATAACCTCTGTTAGGCATTTCTTGTACCTTAGGACATATCTCGCCAACAGATGCAGAAAACAAATTTGAGATAAAGCACAGATGCTCACCAACACAGTTCAAAGCTAGATCTGGCAGCTCCAGGCTAAGATGTTGAGTGTAGTTCCCAGGAAAGGAGCTTGGGGGCGCCACTAGTGCTGCTTGCCCTGCGTGCTGCCTCTATAATGTGCTTGCGGAACAGATGCCTTACACTTTCAGCATTCTTCATCTATCTTTCTTTCTTTCTTTCTTTCTTTCTTTCTTTCTTTCTTTCTTTCTCTCTCTCTCTCTCCCTCCCTTTCTCTCTCTCTTTCTTTCTTTCCTTCCTTCCTTCCTTCTTTCTTTCTCTCTCTTTCTTCTCTCTCCCTCTCTCCTTCTTCTTTCTTTCTTTCTTTCTTTCTTTCTTTCTTTCTTTCTTTCTTTCTTTCTTTCCTTGTAAAATGCCCATCAGATTTCTTTCATTCAGTTTAATAAGTACAGTAGTCCTACACCCTTATCCATGGGTGATACATTTCAAGAACCCCAGTGGATGGCTGAAACTGGGGATATTACCAAATTCTATATATATTATGTTTTTTCCTCTTCATACGTACCTATGATAAAGTTTAATTTATAAATAAGGCACAGTAAGAGATTATTGACATAATAAAATAGAACAACTCTAATAATATACTGTAATAACAATTATATGATTATGATCTCTGAAAATATCTTATTGTACTGTACTCACCCTTCTTATGATGATGTGATATGATGATAAAACGATGAGCTGAAGCGAGGTGAATGTAGAGTCTGAATGAGGACCATCTATTTCTGAACTGTGGCTGACAGCGGATAACTGAAACTACAGAAAGAGAAACCACAGATAAAGGGGAATACTGTTCTAAGGTAGTTATTTTGTAAAACAAAGTAGTATAAGGCAAACTTTCTCAAAGTGGAAAATATCTATATTTATGGAGTTGTGTTCCTTGAAGAAAAAAACACACAATCTCAACTAAAGTATTCATACACTTTAAGCCAACATTTGTATTATGGACGTGTTCAGTTCTCTAGCTGGTTCTTACTTTTAATTTGGCTTCTTTAAGAAAGACTTCAATAAAGAAGTTTGTAAGATGTGTTTGAACAGACAGTACTTAACACCCCGTTCATGTGTCTTTTATCAGGACTGATCTATAAATGCTATTGACCAATATACATTAGATGTTTCTGGCACTCAGGTAACATTTCATGGACAGTTTGTTGTTACTCAAGCTTCCAGCTTAGGATTTAGTCTCTCATTCTTATACAGAGTTTACCCTTAGATATAATTACAAATCATGACTTCTGTTTTCATAAGAACAAGACATAACTACCCATTCCCCATCTTTCCTTTCTGATATTGGCAGTTTTTAATTTAAAGCATCAGGTTATAGGCCATATTTTTGTAACTCGGGAAAATCTGTATCTCTTCACAAAATTTGGAAATACGTTAAAGAGAAAATCATAGTTTGTTATTACAACTGTTTTTGTTCAAGGCAGTCATAAAAATAAAAGTTAGATATTTTTGACTCATTTTTTATTATAGTCAACAAAATTAATCACAACTCTTCATATCCAAAATATTAGGCTGCTACCACTATACTGCCTTTAAGTGTATCTGAATTCAACTTATTGTGGATCTTAATAGAAATCACTTAAGGGGCACCTAGGTGGCTCAGTTGGTTATGTCTGACTCTTGGCTTTGGCTCAGGTCATGATCTCACAGTTTGTGAGTTTAAGCTCCACATCAGGCTCCACACTGAGAGCTCAGGGCCTGCTTGAGATTCTCTCTTTTTGCCCCTCCCTCACTTCCTCTCTCTCTCTTTCTCTCTCTCTCTCTCTCAATAAATAAATACTTGAAAAAAGATTAAAAATAAAAACAACTTTAACAAAAAGACTAGAAATCATTTAAGTCCATCAATGATCCATGTCAATAATCACAAATCATGAAATAGTACTGTGTTCCTATCCCCATTTTTAAGCTCGTCTTTGAGAATGACTTACACCATGGCTTTTCTTTTGTAAAATGATGTGTTTATTGATATTGAGCTTTCTACACTTTGAAAAGTTCTATTCTTTTTTACTTGGGTTTCAATATTAATTATTGGTTTGTTTAAAACAAAACAATACAGCTGTCTGATTGCTAAAAGCCTATAAGGAGAACATCAGAGTGGATATGGAAGTACAGGACCATAATCTCTTAGTTTATGATCTTTTTAAAAAAATTGTTTAATGTTCATTCATTTTTGAGAGACAGAGAGAGACAGCGCGAGCTGGGGAGGGGCAGAGAGAGAGAGAAGGACACACAGAATCTGAAGCAGGTCCAGGCTCACGATTATGTGGGCCTTTCGTGCATGATTACAAATTTTTATATTCATCTGTACATTCAATGCTCTTAATTCTGATATGTCTTACTATTCAACCTTTAAATGCTTGAAAAATAATATGCTGTGAACGGTGGAGGATATAAAAGAAATAAAGCCTTGATTCCTTGTGAAATTCACATGTTATTGGGGGAAAGTCACAGTTTTACATAAACAGGTATACTAGTACCTACATTTATTTATGCCAAAAAAATGAAAAATTAGATTAGTGAAAAATTATTCTATAGATTACTCATACATGTTCTGAAAAATAAAATTACATATTAGACTTTTAAAATTCTTTAACATTTATTTATTTTTGAGAGAGAGAGAAAGACATATCACAAACGGGAGGAACAGAGAGAGAGGCTGACACAGAATCTGAAGCAGGCTCCAGGCTCTGAGCTGTCAGCACAGAGCCCGACGTGGGGCCCAAACTCACGAGTCATGAGATCATGACCTGAGCCAAAGTCAGAAGCGCAACGGACTGACCCACCCAGGGGCCCCAATGAACTGGATGATATGATGGAGACCTAACAAAAAAAAATCTTAGAATTCATATCCCTTAAATTTTCCTAAGCAAAATAATGTGGAATTTCAATAATATATTAGAAGTTAGCCATGAAATAAAAGTAAGTATGCTACTTGCAAGGAACATTGAGTTTTTATCATCGTCAGTTAACTCTCAGTTTCCAAAGATGCTAATGAACTTCTCATGGTACCTAGCACATACCTCAAAGAACTTATATGGTCATTATTGGGTCATAATTGTGATCATGATCAAGCTTACTAAAGTTGTTACTTTATAATATATTAGTTACGTGAAGGAATAAAAGAGTAGTACTTACTAACTCATTGACACATTTCCAAAGTGCCTAACCTACACCCAGGGAGTAGTTTACAAATGGTGAGCATCTGGATGGGTACCTATTAAGCTCCCTCAGGTGGATGCTTTCATGCTTAGTATTACTCAGAAACACTTTTAAAGACATGACACCTGCTCCATAACAGTTTGCAAAACTGAAGACAAACACATTGATTGACATAATTTGTGTTATGATGAAGCACAAATAAATTAGGAAATCTGGCAATCTCAAATTAGAAAATAAAGGCATCATGGAAGAGCAGTCACATTTTTATATTACCATTTTTGTTTATACACACACACGCACACACACACACACATCTGAACATTCCTTATTAAAATAAAGTCTTTCTACTTTTTGTATAGAAATTATTATACTGTTCAATACAGGGTAGGGAAATTGAATAAAGGAGGTGGGAGATCTGGAAAACAGTATTTTCTGGTCTCTGGAGGTAATTTTTTCATCCAGATTTCACGTTTATTTGACAAAATGATGAACTTCATGCCTGTAATGTAATGAAATTATCCAATTTTCCTACCTAATGGTTATAATTCCTTACATGTCCATAGGTTCCTCAAAACAGCTATCAAAAGGCAAACATTAGGATATTCCTCAAATTTTCTCTTCCAATATAGTCATTTACCCAGTAGTGTATGTATTTACATTTTACATACATCACTCCAATGCAGAAAAGCATTTTCTTCTGCCTTTCCTCTCATCCAATTGATCTCCAAACGTAACTTCAATAACCCTGTTATTTATAATAAACAAATTATCTTTGTCTTCTTACAAAAGCCTTTAGTATCTGGCACTTGCAAACTAATCCAGCCTCATCACTGTGCCATTTGTCATTCCTACACTATTGCTTCTTGTGATTCCCGGAATTCACCCTTTTCTTACCTTTGAACATTACCATTCACTCTCCTTGGACAAGCTTAGTGTTATTTCCTTCTGCCAAACTCTTGGTTTTCCTTTAAAACATTAGTTACTTCCTTTTCTTTAAAGTCCTCTTTGAGGAAGAGGTTAAAGAAGATGGCGGCGTAGGAGGACGCTGGGCTCACCGCGCGTCCTGCTGATCACTTTAGATTCCACCTACACCTGCCTAAAGAACCCAGAAACCGCCAGAGGAGTAGCAGAACGGAGTCTCCGGAGCCAAGCGCAGACGAGAGGCCCACGGAAGAGGGTAGGAAGGGCGGCGAGGCGGTGCACGCTCCACGGACTGGCGGGAGGGAGCCGGGGCAGAGGGGCGGCTCGCCGGCCAAGCAGAGCCCCCGAGTCGGGCTGGCAAAAGCGGAGGGGCGGGACGGACTGTGTTCCGACAGCAAGCGCGACTTAGCGTCTGGGAGGTCATAAGTTAACAGCTCTGCTCAGAAAGCGGGAAGGCTGGAGGACAAAGGGAGGGAGAGCTGCTGAGCCCCCGGACAGCAGAGCTCAGCTTAGCGGGGAACAAAGGCCCTCGCCAGCGCCATCTCCCCCGCCCATCCCCCAGCCAAAATCCCAAAGGGAACCAGTTCCTGCCAGGGAACTTGCTCACTCGGAGCAAACACCCAACTCTGTGCTTCTGCGGAGCCAAACCTCCGGCATCAGATCTGACTCCCTCGCTGCCACAGGGCCCCTCCTGAAGTGGATCACCTAAGGAGAAGCGAGCTAAGTCTGCCCCTCCTGCCCCCGTGCACCTTGCCTACCCACCCCAGCTAATACGCCAGCTCCCCAGCACCACAAGCCTGGCAGTGTGCAAGTAGCCCAGACGGGACACGCCAACCCACAGTGAATCCCGCCCCTAGGAGAGGGGAAGAGAAGGCACACACCAGTCTGACTGTGGCCCCAGTGGTGGGCTGGGGGCAGACATCAGGTCGGACTGCGGCCCCGCCCACCAACTCCAGTTATACACCACAGCACAGGGGAAGTGCCCTGCAGGTCCTCACCACTCCAGGGACTATCCAAAATGACCAAACGGAAGAATTCCCCTCAGAAGAATCTCCAGGAAATAACAACAGCTAATGAACTGATCAAAAAGGATTTAAATAATATAACAGAAAGTGAATTTAGAATACTAGTTTAATCACTGGGCTTGAAAACAGTATACAGGACAGCAGAGAATCTCTTGCTACAGAGATCAAGGGACTAAGGAACAGTCACGAGGAGCTGAAAAGCGCTTTAAACGAAATGCAAAACAAAATGGAAACGATGACAGCTCGGATTGAAGAGGCAGAGGAGAGAATAGGTGAACTAGAAGATAAAGTTATGGAAAAAGAGGAAGCTGAGAGAAAGAGGGATAAAAAAAAATCCAGGAGTATGAGGGGAAAATTAGAGAACTAAGTGATACACTAAAAAGAAATAATATACGCATAATTGGTATCCCAGAGGAGGAAGAGTGAGGGAAAGGTGCTGAAGGGGTACTTGAAGAAATTATAGCTGAGAACTTCCCTGAACTGGGGAAGGAAAAAGGCATTGAAATCCAAGAGGCACAGAGAACTCCCTTCAGATGTAACTTGAATTGATCTTCTGCACGACATATCATAGTGAAACTGGCAAAATACAAGGATAAAGAGAAAATTCTGAAAGCAGCAAGGGATAAACGTGCCCTCACATATAAAGGGAGACCTATAAGACTCGTGACTGATCTCTCTTTTGAAACTTGGCAGGCCAGAAAGGATTGGCACGATATTTTCAATGTGCTAAACAGGAAAAATATGCAGCCGAGAATCCTTTATCCAGCAAGTCTGTCATTTAGACTAGAAGGAGAGATAAAGGTCTTCCCAAACAAACAAAAACTGAAGGAATTTGTCACCACGAAACCAGCCCTACAAGAGATCCTAAGGGGGATCTTGTGAGACAAAGTACCAGAGACATCACTACAAGCATAAAACATACAGACATCACAATGACTCTAAACCCGTATCTTTCTATAATAACACTGAATGTAAATGGATTAAATGTGCCAACCAAAAGACATAGGGTATCAGAATGGATAAAAAAAACAAGACCCATCTATTTGCTGTCTACAAGAGACTCATTTTAGATCTGAGGACACCTTTAGATTGAGAGTGAGGGGATGGAGAACTATTTATCATGCTACTGGAAGCCAAAAGAAAGCTGGAGTAGCCATACTTATATCAGACAAACTAGACTTTAAATTAAAGGCTGTAACAAGAGATGAAGAAGGGCATTATATAATAATTACAGGGTCTATCCATCAGGAAGAGCTAACAATTATAAATGTCTATGCGCCGAATACAGCAGCCCCCAAATATATAAAACAATTACTCACAAACATAAGCAACCTTATTGATAAGAATGTGGTCATTGCAGGGGACTTTAACACTCCACTTACAGAAATGGATAGATCATCTAGACACATGGTCAATAAAGAAACAAGGGCCCTGAATGATACATTGGATCAGATGGACTTGACAGATATATTTAGAACTCTGCATCCCAAAGCAACAGAATATACTTTCTTCTCGAGTGCACATGGAACATTCTCCAAGAAGGATCATATACTGGGTCACAAAACAGCCCTTCATAAGTTTACAAGAATTGAAATTATACCATGCATACTTTCAGACCACAATGCTATGAAGCTTGAAATCAACCACAGGAAAAAGTCTGGAAAACCTCCAAAAGCATGGAGGTTAAAGAACACCCTACTAATGAATGAGTGGGTCAACCAGGCAATTAGAGAAGAAATTTAAAAATATATGGAAACAAACGAAAATGAAAATACAACAATCCAAACGCTTTGGGATGCAGCGAAGGCAGTCCTGAGAGGAAAATACATTGCAATCCAGGCCTATCTCAAGAAACAAGAAAAATCCCAAATACAAAATCTAACAGCACACCTAAAGGAAATAGAAGCAGAACAGCAAAGGCAGCCTAAACCCAGCAGAAGAAGAGAAATCATAAAGATCAGAGCAGAAATAAACAATATAGAATCTAAAAAAACTGTAGAGCAGATCAATGAAACCAAGAGTTGGTTTTTTGAAAAAATAAACAAAATTGACAAACCTCTAGCCAGGCTTCTCAAAAAGAAAAGGGAGATGACCCAAATAGATAAAATCATGAATGAAATGGAATCATTACAACCAATCCCTCAGAGATACAAACAGTTATCAGGGAATACTATGAAAAATTATATGCCAACAAATTGGACAACCTGGAAGAAATGGACACATTCCTAAACACCCACACTCTTCCAAAACTCAATCAGGAGGAAATAGAAAGCTTGAACAGACCCATAACCAGCGAAGAAATTGAATCGGTTATCAAAAATCTCCCAACAAATAAGAGGCCAGGACCAGATGGCTTCCCAGGGGAGTTCTACCAGACGTTTAAAGCAGAGATAATACCTATCCTTCTCAAGCTATTCCAAGAAATAGAAAGGGAAGGAAAACTTCCAGACTCATTCTATGAAGCCAGTATTACTTTGATTCCTAAACCAGACAGAGACCCAGTAAAAAAACAGAACTACAGGCCAATATCCTTGATGAATATGGATGCAAAAATTCTCAATAACATACTAGCAAAAAGAATTCAACAGCATATAAAAAGAATTATTCACCATGATCAAGTGGGATTCATTCCTGGGATTCAGGGCTGGTTCAACATTCGCAAATCAATCAACGTGATACATCACATTAACAAAAAAAAAGAGAAGAACCATATGATCCTGTCAATCGATGCAGAAAAGGCCTTTGACAAAATCCAGCACCCTTTCTTAATAAAAACCCTTGAGAAAGTCGGGATAGAAGGAACATACTTAAAGATCATAAAAGTCATTTATGAAAAGCCCACAGCTAACATCATCCTCAACGGGGAAAAACTGAGAGCTTTTCCCTGAGATCAGGAACACGACAGGGATGCCCACTCACCGTTGTTGTTTAACATAGTGCTGGAAGTTCTAGCATCAGCAATCAGACAACAAAAGGAAATCAAAGGCATCAAAATTGGCAAAGATGAAGTCAAGCTTTCGCTTTTTGCAGATGACATGATTTTATACATGGAAAATCCAATAGACTCCACCAAAAGTCTGCTAGAACTGATACATGAATTCAGCAAAGTTGCAGGATACAAAATCAATGTGCAGAAATCAGTTGCATTCTTATACACTAACAATGAAGCAACAGAAAGACAAATAAAGAAACTGATCCCATTCACAATTGCACCAAGAAGCATAAAATACCTAGGAATAAATCTAACCAAAGATGTAAAAGATCTGTATGCTGAAAACTATAGAAAGCTTATGAAGGTAATTGAAGAAGATATAAAGAAATGGAAAGACATTCCCTGCTCATGGATTGGAAGAATAAATATTGTCAAAATGTCAATACTACCCAAAGCTATCTACACATTCAATGCAATCCCAATCAAAATTGTACCAGCATTCTTCTCGAAACTAGAACAAGCAATCCTAAAATTCATATGGAACCACAAAAGGCCCCAAATAGCCAAAGTAATTTTGAAGAAGACCAAAGCAGGAGGCATCACAATCCCAGACTTTAGCCTCTACTACAAAGCTATAATCATCCAGACAGCATGGTATTGGCACAAAAACACACACATAGACCAATGGAATAGAATAGAAACCCCAGAATTAGACCCACAAACGTATGGCCAACTCATCTTGACAAAGCAGGAAAGAACATCCAATGGAAAAAAGATAGTCTCTTTAACAAATGGTGCTAGGAGAACTGGACAGCAACATGCAGAAGGTTGAAACTAGACCACTTTCTCACACCATTCACAAAAATAAACTCAAAATGGATAAAGGACCTGAATGTGAGACAGGAAACCATCAAAACACTAGAGGAGAAAGCAGGAAAAGACCTCTCTGACCTCAGCCGTAGCAATCTCTTATTCAACACATCCCCAAAGGCAAGGGAAATAAAAGCAAAAGTGAATTACTGGGACCTTATGAAGATAAAAAGCTTCTGCACAGCAAAGGAAACAACCAACAAAACTAAAAGGCAACCAACGGAATGGGAAAAGATATTTGCAAATGACACATCGGACAAAGGGCTAGTATCCAAAATCTATAAAGAGCTCATCAAACTCCACACCCGAAAAACAAATAACCCAGTGAAGAAATGGGCAGAAAACATGAATAGACACTTCTCTAAACAAGACATCCGGATGGCCAACAGGCACATGAAAAGATGTTCAACGTCACTCCTTATCAGGGAAATACAAATCAAAACCACACTCAGATATCACCTCACGCCAGTCAGAGTGGCCAAAATGAACAAATTAGGAGACTATAGATGCCAACAGGCACATGAAAAGATGTTCAACGTCGCTCCTTATCAGGGAAATACAAATCAAAACCACACTCAGATATCACCTCACGCCAGTCAGAGTGGCCAAAATGAACAAATTAGGAGACTATAGATGCTGGAGAGGATGTGGAGAAACGGGAACCCTCTTGCACTGTTGGTGGGAATGCAAACTGGTGCAGCCGCTCTGGAAAGCAGTGTGGAGGTTCCTCAGAAAATTAAAAATAGACCTACCCTATGACCCAGCAATAGCACTGCTAGGAATTTATCCAAGGGATACAGGAGTACTGATGCATAGGGGCACTTGTACCCCAATGTTTATAGCAGCACTCTCAACAATAGCCAAATTATGGAAAGAGCCTAATTGTCCATCAACTGATGAATGGATAAAGAAATTGTGGTTTATATACACAATGGAATACTACGTGGCAATGAGAAAGAATGAAATATGGCCTTTTGTAGCAACGTGGATGGAACTGGAGAGTGTGATGCTAAGTGAAATAAGCCATACAGAGAAAGACAGATACCATATGGTTTCACTCTCATGTGGATCCTGAGAAACTTAACAGAAACCCATGGGGGAGGGGAAGAAAAAAAAAAAAAAAAAGAGGTTAGAGTGGGAGAGAGCCAAAGCATAAGAGACTGTTAAAAACTGAGAACAAACTGAGGGTTGATGGGGGGTGGGAGGGAGGGCAGGGTGGGTGATGGGTATTGAGGAGGGCACCTTTTGGGATGAGCACTGGGTGTTGTATGGAAACCAATTTGACAATAAATTTCATATATTAAATAAATAAATAAATAAATAAATAAAGTTCTTTGATACCTTCAAGTTTAGTTTATTGTACATTGTCTATGCTCTCCCAGTACTTGCATTATTTAATATGGATACATTATTCTAAATACCAATTATTTTCCTGCATATTATCTTCTTTATTATGTGTGTGTTCCTTGAAGCAGGTTAAATGTCTTGTTTATTCTTAAGACACTCAATTCCTTGCATTTTCATAGGTTTTAATTAAATATTCATTTGAAAAAGGGATATTGTGAATTAAAAGTAGAAGACTCAACCTCAGGGTAGAAATGGACAAACCAAATAGGATAGTTGCATTTGTTGTAAGCCACTGTTCGACTGCTAAGCCACTTGTACATGGTTTAAAATTTTATTATGCTAGCACAATACTTGAAGATACCAACTTCCTATATTGGTCTGAGTGGGCCACACTATTTTTACAGATATACCATATAAATCCCAAATAATATTTCTGGATCAAAATTAGATGTGGGTCCACTGGGGTTCTTCTCTCTCTGTGACTCAGGGTCTAGTTTTCCTCTATTCTGATGCTGTCAACTCAGTATTTGAATTCCGATTTCAGTTACAGGATTATTATCTAATTTTATAAATGGAAAAAGACTGAGAGATTTTATGGATTGCTTTTGACCACTCATTAGTAAGTGGGAACCCAAGCAGTTCAGCTTCAATTCTGGTTTTTAACCACTACATTACACTGCCAACCAAGATAACATGTATTAAAGACGTCTATGTCCTGGCACATGGCAGGCCCTCAATACCTCTCACTTCTTCCCATTTTTATGGGCCAGATTGAAAGCCGTTTGAATATAAGTATGTGTTTTTTTTTTTCTTACTAGTCTTTTTCTTTTCAGTCCTTAGCACAGGAACTGTCAAGTAGTAGGCAAAGATTTTTTTTTAATATGAAATTTATTGTCAAATTGCTTTCCATACAAAACCCAGGGCTCATCCCAACAGGTGCCCTCCCCAATGCCTCCCCCATCAACCCTCAGCTTATTCCCAGTTTTAAAAGTCTCTTATGGTTCGGCTCCCTCCCTCTCTAACTTTTTTTTTCCCCTTCCCCTCCCCCATGGTCTTCTGTTAAGTTTCTCAGGATCCACATAAGAGTGAAAACATATGGTATCTGTCTTTCCCTGTGTGACTTATTTCACTTAGCATAAAACTCTCCAGTTCCATCCATGTTGCTACAAAAGGCCATATTTCATTCTTTCTCATTGCCAAGTAGTATTCCATTGTATATATAAATCACAACTTCTTTATCCATTCATCAGTTGATGGACATTTAGGCTCTTTCCATAATTTGACTATTGTTGAGAGTGCTGCTATAAACATTGGGGTACAAGTGCCCCTATGCATCAGTACTCCTGTATCCCTTGGGTAAATTCCTAGCAGTGCTATTTGGATTCAGATTAATTTGGCTCATGATATTATCAGGGGAGAGCTATGGGATGCCAAATAAATGGGAGAGGTATAGTTTTTTTTTTTACTTTCTTATGCATATATTTTCTGAAAGCGTTAAAATACACTTTAATACTATTAATTGATAGTGAAATGGATTTGGCATTGAATATTTAATTCCAAACAATTATAGTATATTTCTAAACATAATTAATTTATTCAGTTTTAAACTGTTATGAATTTTTGTGACTTGTATAGGAGTCTCAGAGGTGAAGCATAAAATTTTAATGGGGGGAGACATAAAACATATCTAGAGTTTGCTATTGAGGATTCAAAGAACATTGTATTAGAGAAAAAACACTTTTAGAAGGCTGAGAATTAAGTTCACATGCATACGTGCATGTACATGCACACACACACACTCACACACTCCCACTGCTTAAGTGTAATTTAAAATGGCTTAGTTCTGTTCAAAATTGATGGCCTCAGAAATGCCAACCAATTCTGCAGACAAGAAATGTCTGGGCACTATATTTAATAATCTGAAGTTATAATTATATAAACCTGGCCCAGTTTGTGAAACATTGTAGAAAAGACAGTGCTTCCAATTAGATTTTTTATTGTTATATTGGTCTCTCCATGGTTGCTTAGATTCAGTGAATATGTAAACAGATTAAAATTTAAAACCTTGGGCTTTAAAGTTATGTCTTAAATGTCAGACTTTTTTTCCTTTCTGGAAACATGGCAAAACTAGTAAATTCATGATATGGCTATTGTGTAGGTTAATGAAATACCATACAGGTCACGGAACATATTCCTGATATATATTTATTAGTAATTAGTAATTATTTTTATTCTTATATGATAATAAATTATTTCTAGCACCAACTATTATTTGGGTAATTTTAAGATTTTTATTTAATATTTTGCTTATAAACACAATCTAGTCTATCTTTGCTCTTAAAAGAAGCAATGAAACAAAAATGATGTTTCTTCTTCCAGAATTATCACCAATCCTATGTTCTCAAAGAACTGCCTATTACTTTCAGCCTTATTACTTTTGACTGGCTACTTAACTAGCAGGTTAATTAGAAGAGAAAAGTGGAGGAAAAGACATGGTATTAAAATAAGAAAATGAAAAAAAAATTAAATGAGAAAATAGACTGAGAAATATTGAAAGCACTTAGCATTAGCATTTGCTTGATTTTTTTCATCTTGTGGAAAATATTAAATGTTTCTTTTGAGATATCATAATGTTTTGTGCAAGATTACATATTCCTACAAATATATAAAGAAATATAGATATTTTCAGAATTTCTATGAAACTATATTCTTAATATGGATGCTATTTCATTAATAGATTTTTAAGTAAATCGACCTTATTTTCAACTCCCACATTTAGGTCATTTGTATAGTACATTCATTCATGTGAGCTATACACAGTAAATCATAATTTATTTTTCAGACAAAAAATTATTGGAAAATAATTAAAACTAGAAATAATGAGAACATACATCCTAATTTTGAAAATAGTTATGATGTAAAATATAATTAATTATGTTCAAATTATTGATGCATTAATTACAGATTTTTTTTTTTACAACTAATAAAGATGACAATGTATCTTCATGCCATTGAGTCTACATGAACAAAAAGACTTACAATTCTTGAAGACATTGTCAGGGATTTAACATGTATACTTACAACAGAAATAGGAAGAGGTATTGAACCTGAAATTCACATTGAATTCTATTTTCACTATTTTTATTTTCTATTTTTCAATGTGAATTTCAGGGCTGTACAGTAAAACATTGTCTTATAATTTACTTAAGTGGTGCCTAACCATAGGTTATCAGCTATACAGTTTCCTGTGAGGAGACAATGGAGAAAAGATAACAATTTTTTCAAGTGAAAAGACTTTTATCATGGGGAAAGAAAAGTTACCGAATTATAGGCAAAATATTATTACTTCATGTTGAAGAATAGATAATTTTCAAATTGATTATTATTGCAAGAAGAAAGAGAATATAATCCATACTGTTTGAAATCACTATTAAATTCTGACTTCACACAAATATATAGAAAAATAATAACGATGTGAACTATTCAGTACAAATGAACTTAATTTGCCCTATGTGAAGTTTATTTACAGGGATGTAGTTCTATTAGTTCGTATATAGAAGGATACATTTAGAATAGTCATTGGAACTTTAAGACCTGGGAACCGCTAGCATTATCTCCTTTCAGTACGTTCATTTTACAAACTTTCTAGTCCTCATTGAAAAATGAATTACTTTCGGATGAATTTTGACATCTAAGAACCTGGCTCCTTGATTGGAAATAATGCTAAAATTTCACTAGTGTAAAAGAAAAAAAAATTTGCTTCAACTTGGTATTTCACAAGGGAGGTGGGGTTTTCTTAAGTCGATTGACAAGTTGGCTTTTTGCAAAATTTGGCTCCAATAAGAACCTGGAGACCTAGTGCTCTTTGTGCCTCCCTCCCCCCAAAAAATGGAATTAATATCCTAGGTCAGTTTTATAATCAGAGTGAAGAAATCATATCTTTGACTTCAGACTATGAAAGATTATTTCATTTTGCCTGATACCTGTTTGAGAGACGTAATAATAACAATGACACAAAAGGGATCCACTCAACCATTAAAAGACAAATGAACACAGCAACGAGGTAAAGACAGCTTTACGTATAGAGAATAATTTATTGGTTTTCAAGGTTGAGATCTGAGCCAGCAACCAAAACACTAGAGGCTAGCTAGGGGCAGCAGGTGTGATTTAATACCCACCTGTCTGAACACACATAAGAGAATAGTCACACAATTACAGGATATGGCATCTCTTATGACTCAGACTTTGCAGAATCCATTTGTACAGCACTGCCTGAATTTCTCTTTCTCGTTAAAAATGTTCTGTTTGTCTCTGTCATAAAGAACAAGTAAATATAGAGAAGAGATTAAGGAAATCAGACATAATTTAACCTCTGATGGCACGATTTTTGATATCCCCAGTTTTGTTCAAACCAATTATGCTTTTGTTAGAACAAGCCTGGAGGAGTGATGGTGAAAAAGAAAAAAAAATTCCTAATAAATAAGTAGCAAATTTGTCACTAAAAACTTGTCCCACTTATTCAATAGTATATTGGAAATATTTCAAAGTTCAATCTGTTATAAATTAATTAGCTAATTAATTAAACACAAGTCTGCGTGTATCCATGCAGAGCAAGATAGTGGGGGAATTCAGGTAAATTAAATCTATATTTTGGTCAAAAATTTAGTAATTTTATCTAACCAGATTACTGAGTTTATACAATTCCTGTATTGAACAGTTCAGCTCTTTATTTCTTTTTTTTTAAGGAGGAAATATAGTCAAGCAGTTAGGGACCTGACTGTGATCAAAAACATATTCAAATCATAAAAAAAGGTTGAAGATATAAAGTAATACCAGGCCAATATGCAAATTTGTAAAGGAATTTCTTGGAAGCAGAAAATTGAATGAATAGTAAATATGTAAGAAAAATGTGTTCATAACTTAGACTTTTGGTTATTTTAAATTGTATAAAGTTAGGCAAAAATGATACAATGTTGGTAGAATCTTTAACCCCATTCACATACTTTCTTAGAGGGGTATAAATGTTTTCATAAATTTTCCAGTGAAAAATATATAATCCCAACTAATTAGATAATAATTAGATGCAGTTTCTATAAATGATAATGAAACTCGTCTTGAAATCCAGCTAAGTCTCAGAAGTTTCCTGAGTATTTAACATGAGGGATTTACTCTATGTAATATTTATTATGAGTTCTATTAATAATAATGAATGTCTTACTTCAGGATGCCATAAGAAAACGCCTTAGATTAGATGGCTTAGAAAACAGAAATTTATTTCTCCCAGTTCTGGAAGTTGGACGTGTAAGATCAGGGAGCCAGCATGGAAGGAAGGGTTCTGGTGACAGCTCTACTCCTGGCTTGCACACAACAGGGAGAGAGGAAGAAAGTCCTCTGGAATTTCTCACAAGGGCCCTAATCCCATCTTCAGGGCCTCACCATAATCATCACATGTGATCCTAATTACCTCCCAAAAGCTCTGCCTCCAAATGCTATCATGTTGGGGGAGAATAAGTCTTTCAATATGTAAATTTGGGGGGACACAAACATGCAGTCCATGATATAATTACACCCCTTGAGTAAATGGAAATTGAAAAAGGAGCTACGTATCTAATATCTTTGCCTATGCTACAATAAGAAGCATTAAAATAACTCACTAATGCATATGTAGTATTTTGCTCTACAGCTGATCTCTAAAGAAGGACAGTTCTGGCGAGTGCAAGGATGGGTGGGATTTCCTCAAAGGAAGATGTGTCATTTTGTTGGCTCCATTAGAAAACTGTGAATTTTAAGAAGCAAATTGACTCCATAGAACAACATATTAGAAATATTTGCTGTTATAAAAATAACTTCCCAGTATTAAAACCATCTTTTCCTTAGTGGGGAATAGAAGCATGCCCTTATTGGTATTAATGACATTTTCTTTAGTTAACAAATAATTTCATCAGCAAATCCAATGAGCATGTAACTTAAGACTGGATTAATCCATGATTGGGAAGGAGATAATTCCAGTTTTGTTTTGGCTAGAAAAAATTATAAGCCTATTATATAATTAGTATTCTATTAACAGCAATTTAGACTTACATTCTGACCATTAGAAAGATATCTGATTTAAAAATTCATGTAACACATGCCTTAACCTTAGACCAGCACTGTCCAATGCTGGTCTAAAACAATAGAAATATCTCTATCTATCTATCTATCTAGATATGGTTTAAAATTTTCTAAATGCCACATTTGTATTTATTTTTAAAGGTGTTTTTGTTTATTTTGAGAGAGCGTACGTGCATGCATGAGTGTGGGAAGAGCAGAGAGAGAGGGAGAGAGAGAATCCCAAGCAGGTGGCTCTGTGCTGTCAGTGTAGAGCCCAGCACAGAGCTCGAACCTACGAACCATGAGATCATGACCTGAGCAGAAATCAAGAGTCGGATGCTTACCTGACTGAGCCACCCAGGTGCCCCTAAATATCACACCTTTAAAAGGCAAGAAAGGAGTGGAATTTTAATAACCGATTTAATAATAATTTTAATAAATTTTAATAATTTAATATTTTATTTAGACCAGTATTTCTAAAATACGACTTCAGCATATAATAATCTCAGGTTGCTAAGATTTTTTCACACTCTTCAAAATACGGTGTCTATTTTACATTTATAACACATTTCAATCCCAGCCACATTTGAAATACACAATAGCCACATTTGACTAGTGGCTACTATGTTGGATAATACTTCTCTGCACTATCCAATTAAAGAAAAGAAATGCATACACATGCATGCATACATACACATTCACAGAGATTACAGCCTGAAGTGAGAATATGCAAATCTAATAACTAAGGTAAGGACAGCATCTTCCTCAGATTTAATGATACACAATAAATGTTACAAAATTGAATTTACATGGAAAAATGAGGAAAACACAAGTTCTGAAGAAAATGTAGAATTTCAGAGTATCACCACCACACCCTTGGATACCATGGTTATGTTATTTTGTGCAACTACCTAGCGGTCTCTACTAATACATCCTAAAATTTGTACAAACTGCTGTTCCTGCCCATTGTAAGGAGTGAGATAATCCAAGAACCTCACTTACCAGGTTCAGGGAGTTGAGCTTGGGAGAGAATTGTGTTGCAGTTATACTAACAGCAGTGATATGGATGCCTCTAAAGGCTGAACATACTCAAAATCTATCAGGCAGGGCAAAGCATTAGAAAATTATGGTTAGTTTGTATAAAACTTAGTGGGATTTGTCAGGTGAAGACTGGGCAAAGAGTGAATAAATTAAGTATATTCACCCTATCTTTTTTGCGATAAAAAAAAGTTACATTGTGCCTCATTGCATAATTCCTTGTCTAATGGTAATAATATTCTATGATAGTGATGGTGATGGTAAGTGGTGGAATATAAAGGAATGCAGTGTTTTGAATATTTTAACTTTGAGCTTTTTCCTTCAAAACCTCTGTAACTCTAAATTTCGTACTTTTTAAATTATTTACCATATTTGTCCTATTTCTTTTATGTGTGGCTAATTCTTCACAACTAATATAGATAACCCTTGGACTGGTTTTCCAGCTCCTAACAATTACTGCATCTTTTAGACCACCCCCTAATACAGAAGCCATATACTGTGCAATTCTCATGACTGGCTATTGGTGATTAACTCAGAGGTGGGCATTTTATCCAAATGGACCAATCAAATTTGATGTCAAAGTTAAAAAAATTTAATATTTGCCACTGGCAAACATAGAAATTAAAAATCACTGGACCTGAACTTTATTTCTGCAGATTCTGGAGAGAAGGCCCATGAATTTCTACTGATGAGTTCCCTTGGAGGGAACTGGTTTTACCACACTCTTAGCTATAACAATTCAGCTATTTCTTGTAATATGCTAGATACCTCAGAATCCTTCCAATAATTTGTTCATCAATCTAACTAGCCAGAATAAGTTTCTGTTATGTTCTCCAAAAATAACTTCAACTAACTCATAATAAATTAAGACCAGTTGTATCGGTCAGAGTTCCACTGTTCTTTGAAGCCAGATGCTTCAGGATAGTGGACAGCATCAGGATTATTAGAAATAGAACAAGAGCTACAGGAAACAAATGTATTATGGATTAGCTATTGGGTTTATGTGGACAAAAGGCAATGTGCCGCCTCCTCAATTATAAGATAGGAAACTTTTTAACAGTAAGGATAAAGCAAATCACCTTGAGCACTATGAGCACTGAGGGGTAAGCTAAAGAGACAACAAATATTGGAGGTAAATTGGAGTTTAGTGGACTGAACTGTGCCCCCCCCACCCCAAATTCATATGTTGAAGCTTTAATTCTCAATGTGACTACATTTGGAGATAGAGTATTTAGGAGTTAATTAAGGTTAAATGAAATCATATAGGTGGGGTCTTAATCTGATAGGATTGATGACCTCAAATGAATAGGAAAAGACTGAGAGAGAGAGAGAGAGAGAGAGAGAGAGAGAGAGAGAGCTTCCTCTCTCCACTCATCAGCACCAGAGAAAAGCCATGTAAACTTTACATAGCAAAAGACAGTCAACTACAAGACAGAAAAAGAGCTCTCATTAGAATTGAACCATGCTGACATCTTGATCTCTGACTTCCATTTCCAGAACTACGTGAAAACAAATTTATTCTTTTAAGCCACCTGGTTAATGGTATTTTGTTGTGACAACCCAAGTAGACTAAGACATGGAGTAAGTTCCAAATTTCTAGTGTAAGAAAGTGTCAAATCCCTGACTGAGCAGAGCTGCATTAAATTCGAGAAACATATAATGGAAGATGGATAAAGACTTTCCCTCATTACAGGTGACCATTTAGGGCAAATGATATGTCCCAGTAAAGAAAAATCGTGCAATATTTTATCACTGCATATACCTGAGTTCCACCAATAATCAAAATTGCTGTGTACTCCTTTTCCTCCTTTTATGGTAGGATAAATGTCTCTTTCAAATATTTATTTTGGGGAGAGCACAAGTTGGGGACAGAGGATCCGAAGGGGGCTCTGCACTGACAGGCTGATAGCAGCGAGCCGGGTGCAGGGCTCAAACTCACAAATCTTGAGATCATGATCTGAGCCAAAATTGGATGCTCAACCGACTGAGCCACCCAGGAACCTCAATGCCTCCTTTAATATATAAATCACAAGAAGCATGCTGACACCTAACATTCCACAGACTCCATTGGTGTCTATTTTGATACTGGCTTATCTTTGGCTCCAAGGTACAGATGCAATTAAGGTGCTAACCATTTGTCTGTAAAAGTTTGCCTTGCTGCTTTCTAAAATTCTTTTTCACAGACTATCATCCCAATAACCAGAAGATAATAAACAAGGATAGTCTTGACCCTGAATGACAAAATGTACTCTAAGCTCACTCCATGATATATATAATTACAAAAATTTTAAATAACAGCAATACTCATGATAAATGATGGAATTGCTTCTTTAACAGCAGAATAGAGGAAAGGGGAAGAAAAAAACAACAGTGATGTGGACTGAGGATAGGTTAGGAAGATTTATAGTGAGCATTCTTTGGTAAGAATCAATAATTGTCATTTTTAAAAACACACACACAATTTTATGTCAGGATAACAATATATCTAAGTAAATAATATGTCATTGAAATATTTAATTGCTATCTAGCAATGCTTGTTACATACCATTTCCATTGTCTTGTTCATAAAACATGTCTCAGATGTCTTTCATTACAACCCTTTTTCTTACTTTACTTACATTTCCAAAGTCCACCTAACTCACATTTCAAAAAAATTCTAACCTGGGTGATATGCCAAGAGTCGGTACCTGTCATGATCAGTAAAGATAGAATATTGCTTAAGTCAATGTCAATTTTTATGATGAGAGAAAATAAAATCTAGATGGAAGGGACAGAATTAATGGGCCCATGAAAATTACTTACAAAGGAAATAAATCCACTAAGAGATGTTAAATACATATTTTTAAAGACTATCTGAGATATGGAACTTTTGAAAGCAAGTATAAAGAAAAATAATCAAGATGCAGAATGAAGTCCCCTGTAAGTTATGAACGTAAAGGGATGGAAGTATAATTAATAGACTACTGCATGTGTACCTACAACTTATTTTTATACTAGATTTATTTTATTTCATAAAAAGATGAATTCAACTATAATCAGTTACTCCAAGCCCATAGCAGAGATGTATGTCTCTTCTGGAATTTTATTTCTTTCATTACTATGTGAATATGAATTTTATTTTTAGAATTTGCAGCTTGTCGCCTTTTAAAATTATATAACTGAAGACACCACCGTGTATTATATCACCTAGAAGCAAATGTCAGATATGAAGTGTGTTTTTTGTAGTGTTTAATTGCAAAGCTGAGACAGATAATACCTTTCTGTACTACAATGAAATACTGCATCGAATTTCGTTCTAGAAAAATATCAGTAAAGATTTTAAATATTTTCAATGTTTATAATTTAAATTTTAAATGTTTATAATTTAAAATAGCAATTACTGATACAATTGAACTCAATTATTTTAACACTACCTTTAATATTTGATTTTTTTAAGATAAATCAGCCATCAATTTGCTTTTTAATATTATTAACAATATGTTAGTATCCAATCCTACAGATGAATACAAATAAAAGCATCCATTTGGAAAACACCTTGTTATCACTAAAATTGAAAAATAGGAAGTAACTTCTGTATCTAATCAAATATTACATTTGTTTTTAGGATTTCATTGTTCTGAATAGTTTTTTGGCATTGAGAACAAACACTTCAACAGGTGTTTGCTCATTATTACTAAAACTTATAGTCGTGGTCAGTTGTGGAGTTATTATCTCAGAGTTTGGTGCCAGGCCAGTCATCTAGAGTTATTCAAACTTAAATCCGGAACTGATAACTTGCCTGAATCTACTTTCCTCTTTTTAGTTAGGAAAAATTTGTGGACTTTACTTTTACCAGCACTATCTGAGGAAGAAATAATGATAGAGGTAAAATTACACTGAGTCTTAAGGCATGAGTAACAGGTAGGCGAAAATAGAAAGGAAAACATAAGAGAGGCAGGTGCAGAAGCAGAAGAAAAGACAAAAAACAGGAATATCCCACGGGGCATTCAGGACAACAGTGAGCAGCAGCCTGGACCAGCATGAGGTGCACATAATATTGAATGGAGAGATCTTGAAATAGTAGGCAAGCAACACTTACTTTTATCCTATGGGCACTGTGGAATTATTTAAAATTGGGGCATAGAGATAAGGAAAATAAAAAGTTTCACTTTATTTGTTTTTTAAATTGTGGTTTTACCTTAGGTATTATTCCTACTTAGATCGCTGCTCTCCCCAATTTCTTCTGCCAACATCTGCATGGACTGGAAGAAGAAATTGATAGTGCAGAGATTAATTTAAAAGCTATGTCCCCAGTCCCACTCTGAGGGAATGAAGAGCAAAACAACAGAAATTGTTACAGATAATGTGGGGAGGAGGAAGACTGTAGGAGTGAGAGAATTGGGACATCTGAACAGAAATGACCTCATAAAGATAGAATAGTAGTAAGTAGTTAAGAGAAATGCAAACTCCGTGCTCGCTTCGGCAGCACATATACTAAAAAAAGAGAAATGCAAACTTCACTATAAAGATGGAAAGGGAATGAGGAACATACTCGTCAAAGACAGAAAGAGGTGTTTAGTTTAAAAAGTGTCAACATAAGTTGTCCAAAATGGAACTTGGATTGTACTTAGATGTAACACATCAGTGACTACTTTGAATTAAAATACTTGGCCTAGGGGCGCCTGGGTGGCTCAGTCGGTTAAGCATCCGACTTCGGCTCAGGTCATGATCTCGCAGTCCTTGAGTTCAAGCCCTGCCTCCGGCTCTGTGCTGACAGCTCAGAGCCTGGAGCCTGTTTCAGATTCTGTGTCTCCCTCTCTCTGACCCTCCCCCGTTCATGCTCTGTCTCTCTCTGTCTCAAAAATAAATAAACGTTAAAAATTATGTTTTTAAATACTTGGCCTAAAAATGCAACAAGGTTTGTGTGGGAAGGGATTGGTTGGGCAGGAGATCTTATCACTGAAAATAATGAGTGAGAATTTTCCTATGGCAAGAAGAGTCAGAGGCTAGAACCACAGTAAAGTATAATATCCAGCCATACACTATTCTGTTTTGTGTTACAGTATTAGCACTGTAACACCGCTCTGTACTCTCAAAATAACTAACACATTTTGGAAACAGTGCACTCCTCAGGGAGGTTCTCAACCTTGTGAAATGGTATTTAAAGGGAAAGGGGTGATACAATAAACAAGAGCCAAGGTTAAAGATTCCATAGAAGCAAGAAGTCCTGACATGATCTGAACATATAAGACCATCAGCCATCCTTAGAGACCCTGGGAGATAGGTATGGGTTCAAAGACCTTAATTTAAATAAAAATGTGTCAGCTGATCCCAGTACTTCAGAGGATACTACCAACAACACTTGACCTTGAGGTTAGAGGGAAACCTTAGTCCCAGACAGGAGAAAATTGCTAAGAGAAAGATAACACGTTGCGACTGATACAAAATGCTCACAGGAAAGTCAAGGACAAATTGCTTAACCAAATTCTATAGGAGTGAAAATGAAGAAAGGAGACAGATGTCCCACAAGCCTGAGGTTTCAGGAAAGAAATGTGGTCAAGAGAAGCAACACAAAGGAGACCCAACATTCTGAGATGGAAGGACAGGATGGTAAAAGAGTAAGGAGGCAAATCTCTAGATCTATTTTGTAATAAAGGCTGAACAAATCCCTCCTTTCCTCACTGGGTTAGTAAATACTTATATATTGAATTAAAGGCTTGATTGATTTAAAACACAATGGTGGTGAAGCCTTACAGAAATGATTTTAGGGCATCAATAATTTAGTTGTAGATGGAGACTAGACAAAGTTAATTCAGCACAGGAAATTTGTTGTTGCTGTTATTCTGTTGTGGCAGTGGTTTTAAACAGGAATAATTTGAACATAGTTTTCATAACTTATTTCTTAAAGAATGCAAGGGTATTTTTATTCCAAAGGCCAGTTAAGATTATTACTTTCTTTATAGTACAGTGTATGTAATTCTAACCCCATAAAGAATACTTTTTGTTAAATCAGATTAAACACTAAAATACATCATTTTTATAACTTTTACATTTGCTTCATATTATTATAGAGTTTTTATAATGAGTTGCATTAATATGTTATCAATTATAGTTTAATGTTAATATATATGTTCATCACTTAAATATTCAATTCAGATAACAGCATATAAATACAATGAAAAATTGATATTCTTTTTTTTTTTGCTTGTTTTTTTTTGTTTTGAGAGAGAGAGAGAGAAACAGAGAAGAGGGGCAGAGGCACACAGGGGGAGAGAGAGAAAATCTCAAGCAGAAAATCTCAAACTCAGCCTCAGAGGAGGCTCGATCCCACAACCTTGGCATCATTACCTGAGCTAAAGTCAAGAGTCAGACACTCAACCAACTGAGCCACCCAGACACCCCCCAAATTGATATTCTAATAAAGTAAATTCCCTTATTTTTTAAAGATCAGTGGAATTCTTGTGTTTTATCCATGACTTGACCCTCAAAGTTAATGTGACTTTGTTGAAGATTTAATACTGTGAACATATACTTTATTATCAGTTTCAATAAGGTATAAAGGATAATATATAAGTAAAAGAAATGTTATTGATTCTCAAACCTAATGACCTACCAGAATCTAGTGATGTGCTCTTTAAAATTATGGATTACTGCAACTGAACACAAATTTAGGAATATGAATTTATAGATATTGTGACCAGGAATCTGTGTTTTTGCAAGTGCTGTCTTGTTGATCCTTCTGCTGCTTGCCAGATAACTGGTGTTTGTAACCAGTGGTAAATACTAGGTAAACACCAAAAAAATATTTTTGGCCTTACACAATTAATGTGGTTTTTGAAATATTGAAGCACTATATTAAGCATATAGTCATAGAACCTTAAAATTATAATCTGAAAATTGAAGATTTAAAATGAAATAATATTATGGTCATTCTCAAGCCAAAATGTAAAAGGAATCATAGATGTGTGTAACTGAAAGGAATTATGGAAAACTAAACACCAACATGTTCGCTCAATATCTAGGCAAGAAACCTGAAGACCAGAGAAGTCAACTTATTTATGTTGGCAATACAGCTAAAAAGCATGTTTTCACTTTCAGGGAAAAATATAGTCTTAAAGCTGGATGGTGATACATGTTTCAAATAGAAGAGGTATTCAAATGATAAAGTTTTAAATAATAAATTGTCTCTTATAGACTGTTAAAAACTGAGAACAAACTGAGGGTTGATGGGGGGTGGGAGGGAGGGCAGGGTGAGTGATGGGTATTGAGGAGGGCACCTTTTGGGATGAGCACTGGGTGTTGTATGGAAACCAATTTGACAGTAAATTTCATATATTAAAAAATAAATAAATAAATAAAATAAAAAAAAAATAAAATAAATTGTCTCTTATAATTAAAGATGTAAGCCAAAATGTTTAACGCAACTTTGTTATTTAATATATTATCTGTTATGGGACTAATTTTTTACTTGTTCCATAAAAAGGTTTTCTTTTGCACCCTATAGTGCAATGTGCATGTTTAATAAGTGTAGCTCTAATAACTTATTTTAGTTTGTTTCCTCCTGAAACTCTCCCCTTCCCACATCCCAACTCTCCTTTACACACACACACACGCACATGCACAGACACAGTCAACTATTTAGTTTGAACACGCAAAGATAAGCACTTACTGTTAAATATTACCCTAGGGTCTAGTCCATAATGTGGCAGGTTCTTAATAGCTTGGAATAACTTAATAAATGGATGAAATAAAATTTCAATTTGTTTATACTACTGATTTTCAACTCTAACTTGAGTAATGTATTTCACATATTAAAACATATTTATATACTTTTACTTTTTTAATATTTTTATTTATCTTTGAGAGAGAGGGAGAATAGGAGTGGGGGAGGGGCAGACAGAGTGGGAGACAGAGGATCCCAAGGAGGCTCCATGCTGTCAGTGTAGACCCTAATTTGGGGCGCAAAATCACGAACTGTGAGATTATGACCTGAGCCAAAGTCAGACACTCAACCAACGGAGCCACCCAGGCACCCCAAAACATATTTATATACTTTTATATAATAGCTCCATCTTTCTAGGCAGAATTTGTGGTATCTTATCTGTGGAATAAACAAGATACAGTAAAATCCAGACAAAAAATTAACATGATGATTTAGCAAAAGAACTGGTTTAAAACCTAAATTTCTTTATTCCTGCACCACTAATCTAAAATATATACAATGTAAAAATGTAACACATTACATTTACTACCTAGAACCTTTCAACGTCTAAAATTTTCTGGATCAGAACAAGTTATGTACCAGAGCAAAAGCAAGATTCATCAACTTTGACCACTGTGAACAGATGTTATTAGTGGGTCTTACATACTCTCTTCAAACCTTTCAAAGTCAAATGACTTTCAAACAGACATTCTGAATGTATCCATTTGGGTCCTACTTTGAAACAACTAACTACATAATACTGTAGTTGTAAATACTTTAGGAGGTATTAAGAATATTTGAAGGTTGGTCATGTAGGAGATAATCCCAAGGAATTGACATTCATTTTGTTAGGTGTAACAATGGTATTGCAGTTACATAAGAATTATGTTGACCTTCCTTTCAGATATTAGATTGAAGTATTATGGGATGAAACAATATGATGCTTGGGCATTTCTTTAATGTACTTTTGAGAAGATAAACTTAAAAATAAATGTTGCAAAGTTTTGATATTTGTTGAATCTGATTGATGAGCATATACTGCATTATATTTTTGTATAGATGCTTGGAATTTTTCATCAAAATAATGTGCAGACAGTATTTGCCACAGATGATAGATGGGCCCACCAGTTATTTTTAAAACTTTGTTTCATGAAGAAAACTAGGGAAGAAATATTGTTTTTATTCTTTTTTATGGCCTTTGACTTTCCAGGAGATCCAAAACCAGTTGGAACTGGCTAAAATTTATTGAAAACTGGAAAATTTGACTTATATCCAATATTCATTTATTTATTTAACAAATATTTATTAGAAATTCATTTATATTCCAGGCACTGTTCTAGTAACATCGAAATAGACAAAATGCTTTGCTATAATAGAGCTCACATTTTGAGTACAGACTCCATGTCTGCCCCATTTACTTTCCCCATAATCATTTCCTCCCAACACGTCTCCACTGTCTAAACCCATAATGCTTGAGTTCTTGTTCATGAATCCTCTAGCTATGTCTTATTACTAAAGCAGATTGGATATTCGTCAATTTTAAAACAAGGAAAGAAGTTTTATGTCTATTTCTTATGTAATATTTATTCCAGAATACAGTTCTTTGAGGAAAATTAACATTAAAAATGTATTGAACTATAGCTCTGCAAATAAAATAATTGCTATTTCTTTCTAATATGTCTATATTTTCATTTGCTTCAGGAACAAGCAAGTGGTCATTACATTCTGTCTTTGTCAATAAGGACTTGCATTTAAGGACGTGAGTCCTGATAACAGTTGGAGGAAGATTTTAAGAGAAGATACTCTACTTTGAGAGAAATGTACTAAATAAATAATAAATTTCACACAGCAAAACTATATATTCACAGGGTTTTTTCCAGAAAAGTATGGAAAAGCACTCCCATTATTAATTTAATAAGCAATATTAATATATATAAATATTAATATATTAATGCTAATATTCTCAGTATGTACACACACGTACAAATATACATATACAAATATACAAATACATTTGTGTATATATATATTTACATATGTGTATCTCTAAATTAATATAAATCACATGGTTGTTTAAAATGAACAGTATATGCTCTATAAACTAGTTTAATCTGAAATAATTATACCAAATATTGTCATTTTTGGATAAAAATGGCACAAAAATGTGTGGATATATACTTAACCTTTATGGAAGAATTATACTTTCTATTTTATCTTATATTAAAACATGGAAAAACTGTAATTGCAGTAATAAAAATTTGCCACATTCTTTTACTCAGAAAATTGATTTAACAACTGAAATTACTTACTTTTAAAAAATAAATGAAGAAAGTTCTGAGATGAGTTTGACGTTTTTATATGTGACACCTGCACAAACCATGTAAAGAAACAGAGGGTTTGCCAGAGACAGACAATTGAAAATAGTACTCTATATTGAAAACCATCCACCATAGAAACAGTTACTGGGATAACTCTCTACTGATACCTAAGCCTTGCAGTGAAGGAGCACTGTAATACAAAATAAGTTTCCACTGTAAAATATTTAATTAATTAATTTAATGTAAGTACTTTCTACATTATTGAATATTTTCCATTTTCACAGGCATAAGTGATTTCATAAGCATAAACTTATTCATTTGTTTTAAAGCTTAAAGAAAAGTTTAAAGAGTGTGACTGTAATGAAAATGAACAAAATCACATTTATATAATATTTGCAGTATTTTGTATATAATTATTTTTAAAAACTATAGTCTTTCTTGCTTCTTATATTTGGGTAGACAAAGAATTGTATTTATATTTTCCCTTCACAATAGAAAATTTTTGTCCAATAAAGACATATCAGTAGCAATGTATGCTAATATTCTCAGTATGTGCACACACATGTACACATATACATATACATATATAGAAATACATTTGTATATGTGTATCTCTCTTTTTTTTAATTTTTTAATATATGAAATTTACTGTCAAATTGGTTTCCATACAACACCCAGTGCTCATCCCAAAAGGTGCCCTCCTCAATACCCATCACCCACCCTGCCCTCCCTCCCACCCCCCATCAACCCTCAGTTTGTTCTCAGTTTTTAACAGTCTCTTATGCTTTGGCTCTCTCCCACTCTAACCTCTTTTTTTTTTTCCTTCCCCTCCCCCATGGGTTTCTGTTAAGTTTCTCAGGATCCACATGAGAGTGAAACCATATGGTATCTGTCTTTCTCTGTATGGCTTATTTCACTTAGCATCACACTCTCCAGTTCCATCCACGTTGCTACAAAAGGCCATATTTCATTCTTTCTCATTGCCACGTAGTATTCCATTGTGTATATAAACCACAATTTCTTTATCCATTCATCAGTTGATGGACATTTAGGCTCTTTCCATAATTTGGCTATTGTTGAGAGTGCTGCTATAAACATTGGGGTACAAGTGCCCCTATGCATCAGTACTCCTGTATCCCTTGGATAAATTCCTAGCAGTGCTATTGCTGGGTCATAGGGTAGGTCTATTTTTAATTTTCTGAGGAACCTCCACACTGCTTTCCAGAGCGGCTGCACCAATTTGCATTCCCACCAACAGTGCAAGAGGGTTCCTGTTTCTCCACATCCTCTCCAGCATCTATAGTCTCCTGATTTCTTCATTTTGGCCACTCTGACTGGCGTGAGGTGGTATCTGAGTGTGGTTTTGATTTGTATTTCCCTGATAAGGAGCGACGTTGAACACCTTTTCATGTTCCTGTTGGCCATCCGGATGTCTTCTTTAGAGAAGTGTCTATTCATGTTTTCTGCCCATTTCTTCACTGGGTTATTTGTTTTTCGGGTGTGGAGTTTGGTGAGCTCTTTATAGATTTTGGATACTAGCCCTTTGTCCGATGTGTCATTTGCAAATATCTTTTCCCATTCCGTTGGTTGCCTTTTAGTTTTGTTGGTTGTTTCCTTTGCTGAAGATAAAAGAAGCTTTTTATCTTCATAAGGTCCCAGTAATTCACTTTTGCTTTTAATTCCCTTGCCTTTGGGGATGTGTTGAATAAGAGATTGCTACGGCTGAGGTCAGAGAGGTCTTTTCCTGCTTTCTCCTCTAAGGTTTTGATGGTTTCCTGTCTCACATTCAGGTCCTTTATCCATTTTGAGTTTATTTTTGTGAATGGTGTGAGAAAGTGGTCTAGTTTCAACCTTCTGCATGTTGCTGTCCAGTTCTCCCAGCAACATTTGTTAAAGAGACTGTCTTTTTTCCATTGGATGTTCTTTCCTGCTTTGTCAAGATGAGTTGGCCATACGTTTGTGGGTCTAGTTCTGGGGTTTCTATTCTATTCCATTGGTCTATGTGTCTGTTTTTATGCCAATACCATGCTGTCTTGATGATTGCAGCTTTGTAGTAGAGGCTAAAGTCTGGGATTGTGATGCCTCCTGCTTTGGTCTTCTTCTTCAAAATTACTTTGGCTATTCGGGGCCTTTTGTGTTTCCATATGAATTTTAGGATTGCTTGTTCTAGTTTCGAGAAGAATGCTGGTGCAATTTTGATTGGGATTGCATTGAATGTGTAGATAGCTTTGGGTAGTATTGACATTTTAACAATATTTATTCTTCCAATCCATGAGCATGGAATTTTTTTCCATTTCTTTATATCTTCTTCAATTACCTTCATAAGCTTTCTATAGTTTTCAGCATACAGATCTTTTACATCTTTGGTTAGATTTATTCCTAGGTATTTTATGCTTCTTGGTGCAATTGTGAATGGGATCAGTTTCTTTATTTGTCTTTCTGTTGCTTCATTGTTAGTGTATAAGAATGCAACTGATTTCTGTACATTGATTTTGTATCCTGCAACTTTGCTGAATTCATGTATCAGTTCTAGCAGACTTTTGGTGGAGTCTATCGGATTTTCCATGTATAATATCATGTCATCTGCAAAAAGCGAAAGCTTGACTTCATCTTTGCCAATTTTGATGCCTTTGATTTCCTTTTGTTGTCTGATTGCTGATGCTAGAACTTCCAGCACTATATTAAACAACAGCGGTGAGAGTGGGCATCCCTGTCGTGTTCCTGATCTCAGGGAAAAGCTCTCAGTTTTTCCCCGTTGAGGATGATGTTAGCTGTGGGCTTTTCATAAATGGCTTTTATGATCTTTAACTATGTTCCTTCTATCCTGACTTTCTCAAGGGTTTTTATTAAGAAAGGGTGCTGGATTTTGTCAAAGGCCTTTTCTGCATCGATTGACAGGATCATATGGTTCTTCTCTTTTTTTTTGTTAATGTGATGTATCACGTTGATCGATTTGCGAATGTTGAACCAGCCCTGCATCCCAGGAATGAATCCCACTTGATCATGGTGAATAATTCTTTTTATATGCTGTTGAATTCGATTTGCTAGTATCTTATTGAGAATTTTTGCATCCATATTCATCAGGGATATTGGCCTGTAGTTCTCTTTTTTTACTGGGTCTCTGTCTGGTTTAGGAATCAAAGTAATACTGGCTTCATAGAATGAGTCTGGAAGTTTTCCTTCCCTTTCTATTTCTTGGAATAGCTTGAGAAGGATAGGTATTATCTCTGCTTTAAACGTCTGGTAGAACTCCCCTGGGAAGCCATCTGGTCCTGAACTCTTATTTGCTGGGAGATTTTTGATAACCGATTCAATTTCTTCGCTGGTTATGGGTCTGTTCAAGCTTTCTATTTCCTCCTGATTGAGTTTTGGAAGAGTGTGGGTGTTTAGGAATTTGTCCATTTCTTCCAGGTTGTCCAATTTGTTGGCATATAATTTTTCATAGTATTCCCTGATAATTGTTTGTATCTCTGAGGGATTGGTTGTAATGATTCCATTTTCATTCATGATTTTATCTATTTGGGTCATCTCCCTTTTCTTTTTGAGAAGCCTGGCTAGTGGTTTGTCAATTTTGTTTATTTTTTCAAAAAACCAACTCTTGGTTTCGTTGATCTGCTCTACAGTTTTTTTAGATTCTATATTGTTTATTTCTGCTCTGATCTTTATGATTTCTCTTCTTCTGCTGGGTTTAGGCTGCCTTTGCTGTTCTGCTTCTATTTCCTTTAGGTGTGCTGTTAGATTTTGTATTTGGGATTTTTCTCGTTTCTTGAGATAGGCCTGGATTGCAATGTATTTTCCTCTCAGGACTGCCTTCGCTGCGTCCCAAAGCGTTTGGATTGTTGTATTTTCATTTTCGTTTGTTTCCATATATTTTTAAATTTCTTCTCTAATTGCCTGGTTGACCCACTCATTCGTTAGTAGGGTGTTCTTTAACCTCCATGCTTTTGGAGGTTTTCCAGACTTTTTCCTGTGGTTGATTTCAAGCTTCATAGCATTGTGGTCTGAAAGTATGCATGGTATAATTTCAATTCTTGTAAACTTATGAAGGGCTGTTTTGTGACCCAGTATATGATCTATCTTGGAGAATGTTCCATGTGCACTCGAGAAGAAAGTATATTCTGTTGCTTTGGGATGCAGAGTTCTAAATATATCTGTCAAGTCCATCTGATCCAATGTATCATTCAGGGCCCTTGTTTCTTTATTGACTGTGTGTCTAGATGATTTATCCATTTCTGTAAGTGGGGTGTTAAAGTCCCCTGCAATGACCACATTCTTATCAATACGGTTGCTTATGTTTATGAGTAATTGTTTTATATATCTGGGGGCTGCTGTATTCGGCGCATAGACATTTATAATTGTTAGCTCTTCCTGATGGATAGACCCTGTAATTATTATATAATGCCCTTCTTCATCTCTTGTTACAGCCTTTAATTTAAAGTCTAGTTTGTCTGATATAAGTATGGCTACTCCAGCTTTCTTTTGGCTTCCAGTAGCATGATAAATAGTTCTCCATCCCCTCACTCTCAATCTAAAGGTGTCCTCAGATCTAAAATGAGTCTCTTGTAGACAGCAAATAGATGGGTCTTGTTTTTTTTATCCATTCTGATACCCTATGTCTTTTGGTTGGCGCATTTAATCCATTTACATTCAGTGTTATTATAGAAAGATACGGGTTTAGAGTCATTGTGATGTGTGTATGTTTTATGCTTGTAGTGATGTCTCTGGTACTTTGTCTCACAGGATCCCCCTTAGGATCTCTTGTAGGGCTGGTTTCGTGGTGACAAATTCCTTCAGTTTTTGTTTGTATATGTGTATCTCTAAATTAAAACCTGTTGATAATCTTTTTGCACACATATACAATATATATACAAATATATATACATATACAGATATATTAAAAATATATTAGATATAAATTAATAAATATCAAAATATTAATATATTTGGTTATCTATTTATGTGTGTATATATATTTGTGTATGCATGTGTATATCTTAAATTAAAACCTGTTGAGAATCTTTTTTTTATTTATCTTTTGGTTTTCCAACTGTCAAGAGTTCTATCTACTCATAAAAGTAATACAAACTTTAGATAAAGTTTGGTAAGTGCGTCCTTCTTTGAAGGTAAATTTCCTTCCTTTCCTTCCTAATTTGTATCTGCGGGATACAGAGATTTTTGTCTGAGGGAGATCATTTTAAATCTCCCATTATTATAATGGATTATTTACCATTTTTTGTCAAATTCTTCCCATTTTTGCTTTACATTGTGTAACTGGATTTTGGTGTTTATACTGATGCAATCATAATGTTTCAGATGAACTACTTATTGATAGCAATAGGACTACACTTATCTTCAAGATGAGAGAGACAACTTGATAGAACCAACATTTTTATTTCCACTTACATGCTGCTAGGAAACACACTTAAATAGAGTTGGAGACCTCTAATTTTATAAACTGATTAAAGCCTTGAACTGACCATCACTGAGCTGCAGAAATGGCACCAGCTCTATGGTGAGAGTCAGGAGAGGTGGATATAGTGAACAGGAACACTTCTGTGAACGGTAGCACTTTGTTCTCAATGAACTAAACTTACCCTCAGTATGGATTTGCTTTCACTGCCCTCAGTGCTTCTGCCAAAACCACTTTCTGTAGACTTATGTAATGCATTATTCACTGGCCTATCAATCTACATGGGCATTGCTTCTAACCAAAGAATGTATTTTTAGTAAAAGAAGTATAGCTCATGATCATGGAAGTTACTTCCATTTGCTTATTTATTCTATGTCATAAATTACCTCAAATTTATAAATTTATAATGGCAAACATTTATTATCCTACACTTTTTCTGGAGGTCAGAAATTGACGAACCGCTGGTAGTTCTGGTTCAGGGTCTCTAATAGGTGTCTCTTGTGAGTGTCATTCTGGAAGATCTGCTTCAAATGCTCACCCACAGGACTTTTAGCTGCAGGCTTCAATTCTTTACTATCTGGGATTCTCCATTGGGCTGCTTACAACATGAATTATCTGATAAAGTGACAAGCCAACAGGAAGCCATAGACTTATATAACTTAATCTCAGAAGTGACATACCATCACTCATGATATTCTACTTTTTACACAGAATAACTACAGTGTAGTATAACATGAAAGGGAACTACATATGGTGTGATACCAGGAGGCAGACATGTTGGGTTCCATCTTGAAAACTGGGTGCCATACTGGTCTTACCTTCTTCCATCTATCCTGTAATAGTTGACCTTTGTAACAGTGATATGGATTTTAGAAGACTTATTTATGGCCATAGATGGATAGCCATACACCGTGGGGCAAGATTAAGGCCCTCTGGAATGCAGTATATATTCTACATCCATTACCAGCATATTGTGCTGCTGGTTACAGTGGCAGAATTCATGGATCCAGGGATCAAGGGTGGAAACTGGAATGTCTTATCTCACTATTACCTCATATAATCTACTATGAAGTGTTTGCTCCACAACTTTGGTGTCTGTAAATGCCAGAGTCCAATGTACCATGAGCTCCAATGTCTGAGGTCATGAGAAGATAGATATCCCAGTTCAAAAAAAAAGAGAGGGAATTCATCCTTTCTCTGCCTTATTTTGTTCTATTGGATACTCAAATAGATGATGCCCATCCATACTGGTAGGGGCAGATTTTCTTTACACAGCATACTGATTAAATACTAATCTCTTCCTGACACAGACTCAAGACACACAGAAATACTGTCTGTGTGTCAGTAGCTAGCCAGACATCCCTCAGACGAATCAAGTTGATGCATAATATTAACCATCACAGAAATTATGGAGTCATACCAAATATATTTCACAACTCTTGATTTCTTTCATTTTTGAAAGAATGTAGTTACTAAATTGGGTCACTTCCACAGTGAATTAAGGTACCATAAAACTGTGACTAGAATTCTTAAGGCTACTAAAAGGGTCTTTTAAGACTTCTTTATCTCACTTAAATTACTCTATAAAATACTTCCAAATAATTAATGCAAATAACAACCTTAATTCCCATGAGCTATACGATGTAAAGGTATAAATTTCACATTAATTATTAAAACATGAGTTGTTAGAATTAGTTTAGGTCCAGTTATTAGTTAAAAGTTTTTTTTAAATGAAAAGCCAAAAACATTTTTCCTCCAGTGTTCTTAACAATGTGAATATTTTAATATTTGAGAATAAGGCAGACACTACTATTAGTAATGAATATTTTGAACAAACTCATTTTTTAAACTTATAGTTTCTTGAATTATCAATGGGTCATATTTCTCCTAAAAAGAATAAATATATATGTAAGGGTCTTTCCAGAAACAAAAGGCATTTTTTTAAAAAAATGAACATACCTATATAGCTCTTACTCTGTTTCGCACGTTCTTTTCTAGAGAGGCATGCAAAATTATTATTATTTTTTCTTTATTATAATATTTGCATTCACCATTTATGTGAGGTTCCATAGTAATTCATAAGTCAACTTTAATCATATAACCAAATATAGCTTATTTTTGCAATGTTATTTCATTCCATGGAGTAAACATGTTTTAACAGTCATACATCATTTAAAAATGATTTCATTATAATTTAAAATAACAGACCTAATACAAAAATTGCATGAAAAAATTATTATCCCCATGTGAGCAAATATTGAAATTGTCATTCAAATGATGTGATCCATCACTTTGGAAAATAATATCAAATTAGTAAAGTTTATGTTTCTTAAGAAAAATAGGAACGGGGCTTGGTTAGTTGAGCATCTGACTCGATTTAGACTCAGGTCATGATCCCAGGGTTAAGGTACTGAGTCCCACAAAAGGCTCCGCACTGAGTGTGGATGGAGACTGGTTAAGATTCCCTTTCTCTCTCTCTCTCTCTTCTTCTGCCCCTCTCCCCTGCTTGCACACACACACACACACTCTCTCTCTAAGACAATAATAATAAGTAGGAACACAAGTCATACAAATGTCCCTTACATAGGGAGGGATTTTCTTCCCTCCATAGAGAACAAAAATGGAAAAAAGAGAAGAAAATATCTTAGAACAAATTAAACTATTTATAAATGTAATACTACTAATAATAAAAATAATGAAAACGTGATATTTTTGATTGTTTACTATTTCCACTTACTCTGTATTTTCATGTTTTTGTAACAAAGCCACTGTAGGTTGTAGGTTTTATTCCTTCATCATACTGGTAAGGAAATTAAAGCTTAGAACAGTTAAAAAAGCTTTTGAATCCATATTTCAACCACCACTCCAGAGCTTTAACTTTGAATTTCTACATCTAAATATTTCAACAATATTTACATAGGGGTTTACGTTTTGTAAATCACTTAAATTGATCATCACAATATAATCTTAAGTTAATATAAGAGGTATAATTATTACCATTTTATACATGGTAAGTATTAGTCCTAAAGAAATATTCCCCAACCCCCTCCTCCTGAAAAATGCAAGGTTTATAAGTGGCAAATTCACTAATGTAAAATCTTAATATATTGGCTCTTTTTGTCAGAATAACATTTCAAAACCACTTATAAAAACATAACAATCTACAATTTAGAGTCTTAGTCTCCAGAGTTATGGGGGTAGGGGGAGGTTTTCCGTAAGCAGGTGAAATCTAGATCTCCTATGTTAAGTATAAATACTCCTACAGTGTGGACCATCTTCAGGGGTGTTCTATCATCTACCCAGGGGGGAAAATATCTCCAGTACTGATTTTCACATAAAGTTCTTTACAACCTGACCTTGGCTATCTTCCTATCCCTGTCTGCTGTCACTCTTACAAATCTGCACTTCTTAAATATATTTTCACCTTATTCTGCAATCAAATCATACTCATCTCTGAAGTTCCAGAAACTTCTCACTGGCCTGGAAGCTTCTTGAAGATGTGGACATCAACTCATAAAAAAGAGTCTGGTAAATAGTGATTGATAGGCTGGAATTCTTACATTCATATTTCTGTTTGAACTTATTCAGGGTCATTGTCATAAAAAAATGGTTAGTAAATAGTGACTGATATGATAGGAATTCTTACATTTATATTTCTATTTGAATTTATCCAGAGTCATTGTCTATGCTTATATCAAGTGGTAAAAAAAAATAATTTTCCATCTGATTTAAGAAAATAATCTAGGGGTGCCTGGGTGGCTCAGTTGGTCAAGCGTCTGAGTTCAGCTCAGGTCATGATCTCACAATCTGTGAGTTCGAGCCTCACGTCAGTCTCTGTGCTGACAGCTCAGAGCCTGGAGCCTGCTTCAGATTCTGTGTCTCCCTCTCTCTCTCTGCCCCTCCCCTGTTCATGTTCTGTCTCTCTCTGTATCAAAAATAAGTAGACATTAAAAAAAATTAAAAAAAAAAAGAAAAGAATCTAGGTGGGTTCAATAATAAATCAGTTTTATCTATTATATTGTGGGGTATTAAAAAAAAAAAGAAGAGAAAAATCAGTAAGAAGGACATTTTAAGCAGCAAGATTACCAGGTTTAAAGGCATGGAGGTGTGAGAGAAGTTTGTGATTTTGACAGTAAGTCCTTTAGAATGAGTGTTTAGTGTTTGGAATATGAATGAAATGAGACTAGGAAACTAAAAGACCAGAACTTGAGAGGCATTATATTCAGTGTTTATCCTGTAGACATGAACGCCATTGAAATGTACTTATCCTATAAGCACTACATTTATTTTTAGATACACTCAATCATAAGGAAGTATAAATATCACAATACCTGCCTAGAGAGTGAAATAACATTATAAATAAAAATGTAGCAACTTCCAGTTGTAGATCTCACTTCCAAAATATAGACCTTCATTAATACCTTAGAAAGTAAGTCTCTAAACATGAAGTTGGGGGAATATATTCATTATATAGCTATAAACACATTATGTTTTTATAAATATAGCTAGTTTTCATTTAAGCCTGGCAATTAACTCAAATGAAATTCAAGCATACTTGACTTTTGTGAATTATGCCAAAATAATTCTATGTGAACCTTTTGAAAAGTCAAGTGTATATTGATTGAATTTTGGAAAAGCAATCTCAGTTGATGACTGAGAGGTTAACAAACTAAGAAAATGATAAAATATCTAAAACTTTAACCTATATTTGCCTATATTTTATTTATTAGATCAATTTAAATACTCATAATTTATAAGCACATTGAGATCATGGGATATAATAAACCAAAACCATTAGGATCAGAGAGTTTTAAGTATAAAAGTGAGACTCATATTTATCTCTAAAAGGCTTGTGAAAATCACGTGGAAATAAATAAATATTACTATAAAGTATAAAATTAGACAAAGATGAGGGCGCCTGGGTGGCGCAGTCGGTTAAGCGTCCGACTTCAGCCAGGTCACGATCTCGCGGTCCGTGAGTTCGAGCCCCGCGTCAGGCTCTGGGCTGATGGCTCGGAGCCTGGAGCCTGTTTCCGATTCTGTGTCTCCCTCTCTCTCTGCCCCTCCCCCGTTCATGCTCTGTCTCTCTCTGTCCCAAAAATAAATAAAAAACGTTGAAAAAAAAATTTAAAAAAAAAAAAAATTAGACAAAGATGAGAATAGCTGAAAAGAATCTTTTCCTCCCTATGGTGAATTGAAAAAAGTACATAGTGTTAATTAGGAAGCAAATTCTATTTCTCTAAATGTTCTTTTGCTTTCTGATATTTCAGGAAACAATTTTATGTTTCAAAGATGGATCCTAAACTATTGTCACTTGCACATAGCATTTACAACCTGTTTATAGAACAGTACCCAACACATTCTAGGATCTTATTAAATTTATATTTTGAGACAGTTTTATATTTTTTTGAAATTTATACTAATATGTCATATTAATATCTATATATTTGAATAATAGAAGTATACACATCTAATTGACCTAAATATTATTCAATCCACTAACTATATTTGAAGCACACATAAATGCATTCATTTCTTGGAATAATTTCCCAAATTCATCCACACCTCAAAAACTCCTGATTTCCAGGACTCAGAATGTTTGATCTAATCAGTGTCCTCATTTCAGAGATAAAGACGTAAGGCTGTAAACAGTTGATCATATGGTTATGAGGATAATGCATAATTTGAACTAATGTCAAGATTTCCTAGCTTCCGGTTCTTGTTCTTTCTGTTATATAATACATCATGATGTATTTTGTTTGGCCCATGTTTTGGAAGCATAGCATTGACTAAGCTTTATTACTAGGATTGAGGTTCCTAATTTGGAGTGTATCCACAAAAGAAAATTCATCAGCTTAAGCACGAGTGCTGGGACACCTGGGAGATAAAGTTGCTAAATCATGATAGAATCCAAGTAAAATGGCATTTAGTCAATCACCCATTAATTTATTCAAGAAATATTTACTAAGTATGCACTCTGTGTTAGGTATTGTTCTAGGGACTGCAATTACAACTCTTACTGAAACCCCTGCTCTCACTGAACTAGACAAATTATACAGATAATAGACACATACTAGCCTATTAGATGGTGATAGGTGCCATAGAAAAAAAATACAGCTGAAAGTGGGATAGGCAACCCCATGATGGTATTCATAAAATTTTAATTAAGAAGGTTGGTAAAAGTAGTGCTAAAAAGGTGATATTTAAATAAAGGCTTGAATTACATGAGAAAGTAAGCTAGGTAGTTGTCTGGGGGAAGAGTATTCTAGAGAGAATATCAAGAACACATGCCTCAAAGTGGAAACAATTTAGTAAGAAACAAAAGGGTACACTGGCTGTTGTAGTCTAAGTGAGAGAAAAGGTGCAGGAGGTGGGATCGAAGAGGTAAGAGGGTCCAAGACTGAGGGCTTCTACATTGTGAGTTTTTTGTTTGTTTGTTTTGTTTTGTTTTGTTTTATTTTACTTGTGATTCTACTCCAAATGGGGCAGGAAGGCATCAGAGAGTTTTGAGCAGAGAATTGATATGGTCCGACGGACATTTTAATAGGTTCACACTGTGTTTATGCTGATACTGAGTTAAAGGGATAATGGTGGAAAGAGAACAGTTAGGAGGCAATGTGATGATTTCCTATGCAACAGAAATGAAGGATGATAGTCCTACAGATAATCAGAGAACTTGGTAGGAAACATTTGGTTTATAGGTTCAACATTCTTCTATAAATATTCTCATGAACACTATATTCTATAACAATAACCACATGCAGGGGCACCTGGGTGGTTCAGTCAGTTTAGCATCTGACTCTTGATTTTGGCTCAGGTCATTATCTCATGGTTCCTGAGATCAAGCCCTGTCTTGGGCTCTGCACTGACAGCTCTCTCTCACTCTCTCTCTCTCTGTCCCCCTACCCTGCTCATATTTTTCCTCTCTCTGTCAAAATAAATAAATAAGCTTTAAAAAACACAATAATCGAATGCAGTTTTAAAAACAATAAAAACCTGAAAATACAAACTGTCAAACTGGTTAGTGATTATATTGACTCTGGAAAATTTTGAAGGTTTTAAATGTAAATATATGCTTGCATTCATATTATAAATTAACAGTAAAATGAAATGTCTTGTACCATTGATTCATGTATCAATAAATACCACATGACTATTTTTAATAACCAACTTAGTAACTCAAATATATTTTCCCTTTTTTAATGTTTATTATTTTGAGAGAGAGAGAAGCAAGTAGGAAGGGGGAGAGAGAGAGGAGAGAGAATCTCAAGCAGGATCTGCATTGATGTGGGGCTCAAACTCACAAGCCATGAGATCATGACCTGAGCCGAAATCAAGAGTTAGACACTTAACTGAGCCACCCAGTCGTCCCTTAAATATATTTTTCTTAATTAGTTACAACTATTTTCTGTCTATTGTTTTTGGTTTTCTACACAGAGTGAGCACTTCAGCTAGAATGGAAATGCAGGAAACTCCTTAATATATATTTTATCTTAAGCATAAGCCTACATGAAATGAGGAACATGTATGGAAAAAAAAATGACATTTTTATAACAGGTGAAAATAATTTTAATAAAATGATATTCTGAGAAACTGAGTATTCAGGGTGCATCAAACATAAATATGAATTTTACTGACTCTTTCTTGACTCCAAAACAGATTAGGAACTTTACCTACTTAGAATGGAAAGGGTGTTCCTGTGTTACTATGAGAGCTAGACAATCCCTGGGCCTTCAAATCAAAGCAATTTGCTCTAGTTCTAGTTAACAGTGGTCCAGACTTGCATCCACAGTAACAGAAACACCACATTCATCCAGGTTTGCACTCATACTTGGTTTTGTTATTTAGGGTGGTAAATTTATTTGTTTTTGTTTTCTTGTTGTTGTTGTTGTTGTTGTTGTTGTTTTAGTCGTACCCAATTAGTGATTCTATCTTGGATTGTTGCCTGCCAAACTGGGATCTCGTTAATTGACATCTGGCTCAAGATTCTCTAGCATTATAAACATAACCCAAAAAATGCAGGAATGGCATGTTGCAGCTTAAAAGTCCCTGCCATGAGGGATTTTATTTCACCTGGATTGTAGGGAGAGTGAAAGAGACCACTTGAAGAACGAGGTCTATCAGGTGCTGGCTTATGTCATCATAAAGCCAAGATCACTATCAATCCAGTGGAAAATCCAGGATTACCTCCTTATGGGCCTATGGCCAATCAGAATCACCCCAAGACCCAACAGTCTGACAAGCAGAAAAGGATGATTGACTTAAACATATTTATGGTAGAGTCTTGGTGTCTAATTCAATTTAAAAAAGACTTCAGGAATGCAGAATGACTGACACGATACTTTCACGTGTGTCTACCAATTGATGGTGTTATATACATAATTTATCCTCTCAAAAGGGGCAATTTTAGCATTAAAATCCTTTACTACATCACATGTACTAAAATTTAACAATACACACTATAGTCATTGGCCATTTATTAGTAAAAGTTTAGCTATTGTATTTATTGTAAGTGCCAAAATATCACCCTGTAGAGTTCATTAATCTGGTCACTTTCCTCTTATGGCCATGTCTCTATTAAGAAAAATGTTTTCTTCTATTTTATTACATAAGTACCTTATTTTGTTGCCTTAACCAATCACTCTTCATTCTGAGAATCTACCATTTAATTGAAAGGAAAAAAATAGAAATTAAAAAGATAATTTGTATGTAACTTATAAACAACTAATTTGCATTAGTTATTAAAATGAAATGGTAGGAAAGATTTCAGAGAAAGTGAACATTTTTATTGATGTCAACCGCAGAGTCACTTCAAATAAAACGAATAGAGAAACAAGTATGCTGCATCTGTTCATTTTAACCCTAGTTTGTTTCAAAAGGAAATGATAGCTATTTAAATGCTGTTAGGTCATTGAGTACACTGAAAACAGGGGTCAGTGGGGAGCAAACAACAATTCACTTTTAGTTCAAGGTTCCAACACCAGGGAATGTTCCAAGAAGCATTTCATTTTCAAATGAATCCCTTCCACTTGGAGCCAAAGGTCAGCAAGCTAGCATTAGTTAAAGAGGTCTCAGCTGCATCAAAGTTAAATAACAACCAAAAGTCACCCACAGCAGTGTCTCTCTAATCCATAGACTTGTCCCCAAGGGTGTCAGGCCAAAGAAGAAAACAGAGATTGGTTAAAGGTGCTAACAGTAAGTGCTGTGATCAGTAAGCATCTTAGGCTGAGAACTGAGGATAAGAAGCTTTTTTGTTCTCACAGAAGAAAAAAAATTCTATTTAAGCACAGCTGTTGAAGTAAAGGTATATATTTGGAACTCATCAATCTATATAACACAACATAGTCAATTAAGTAATGCTTAGAATCTAGGCATTTCACAGTAAACATGAGAAACATTATCTTCTTTTAAAATTTCTATGGTCATGATATAATGATCAACCTCATGCATAGACTGACTTTTAGGTGAAATTTTTTAAAAGGTGAAAAGTCTTTCAGTGAAAAGCTTTTGCATCCTGTTGAAAACATCAATACCACAAGCCCAGTTGGTATTCTCAGAGAAATAAATATTGATTTCCCTCCTCCATCCCTTACCAATGTCAGGCTACTACCCTGATTGCTCTGAATATTTTATTGTTAACAATTGACAGATTGTGTTAGCATTGGATTTTTTATTGTTTCATTATACTCTCTTCTCAAAAAGGCATTTGTGTTCTTTTTTTTTTCTTTTTTTTTTGGCATAGACCAGACAAAAGTGAGGCTGAAATTACTCCATAGCTCTTTTGTCAAATATGATATATCTAATTTTGGATTTACTACCACTGACTTTGCAACGATTTATTGAAAAGGTGGCTGCTTTCCTATTACATTCTTTTTTAGCAAATCAGACTACAAAGCTATGCACATTTATGCAATGATTAATTGGAGCCAAATGGTGCTCAAAATATTTCATGTGAATAAGTTTAAACATCCTATTCCTTACCTTGATTACTGACAATTGTTACCTTGCCTAGTCAGGTGTTGTGACTAGCTTTGATGTTAATCATCTTTGGACAAATTAGCCCACACAATCCAATATGTGCATGGACATTGACTTCATCTATTGGGTTTTATTTTTCATAACCTCTGTATGCAAATCTGACTGAATAATTTAGAATAAATATTAAAACAATATTGATCCAATTCACCAGACTACAAGCCATTTCTATGTCAAATGGATGAGTTCAGGAATTTATTCAAGTGCAAAATGACCTAAGGAAATGACCCAAATGCAGAAAAACATTGATTTATCATTATAAAAGCATTTTTTAAATCTCCAGTTTTAACAATTCTAAAACAGAAATCTAAAACTATTTATGAACAAATATTTCATAACTATGTTATTATCTTGTCTTCTTTAGATAAAACTCCTTGAAGGCTATTCCAAAAAATACTCCCCATGAAAAATGTGCCTGCAAAGACTCAGTTTAGTTATTTCAATAGTTCATTATGCTTTGCTGGTTTCCAAGGTTTTATACTAAACTCCACACAAGAAAAAAGAATGCAATATCAAGATTCCATTATTATTTCTGTTATAAATTCCTGAGAAAGCTATAAAATTTTACTTTAAAATGTGACTGAGACTTTTGCTGCACATGTATAAAATTATCAATTTTCAAAGTATATAAACATAGGGGCCCAAAGATGGGCCACACTAGCATGAAGATGATTTTGGGTTGAAGGCAACCGAGACCCCCATGTGCTCAAAGAAAACCTTTTTTCCCTCCATTAACTACAAAGAAGAATCTAAATTGGGGGCTTTTTGCCAGAATAAGGGTTATTAGCAAATATCAGTTTTATATGAGTGACCCATCTAAATGACAGGGCAAACATCTGATTACCCAACATCTACTCTTCTTATGGCACTATGAATACACTCCTTTCCTCTGAAGTCCCAGGCTCCTACCCCCTTCTGCTTAGCTCAGGATCTTTCTGTCTTTGAAATTTCATGTCTGTGTGGATTTCCTGTACATACACACCTATTACATTTGATTTTCTCCTGTTAATTTGTCTCATGTCAATTTGATTCTCAGTCCAGCTAGAAGGACTCTTAAAGGGAACAGGAATTCTTGCCCTGCTACAAGTATTATACAAATTAACCAGTTTAAAATATACATAATCAATTTTTTTGTATAGTTCTAAAGTGGTCATAGAGTCTAAAATAAACTTAGTGATAATTTTGACTGAACACAACACTGATAGCCACAGAGAATTAGAAAGGAAGTGACTGGGAAAGTAGAAAATCTTAACAATTTTGTGCAGCCGCTGATTTGTGTAAAAAGACAGAAGTGGAAGAGGAAAAATAAAAGGATAAATTATTCTACAGTATCTTTTTCTTAGATAATATGTATGTATAAACAGAAGCTTTTCCAAGATATGAAAATCTCAAAATATTTGCTGTGCTAATCCAGACAGAACATTTGCTTATGAATATTTTTATAATTATTATGCAATTTCAATAAAAATACTTCCAAATACATACCTAGAAAATATCTAAATGATCAATTTATTTATTAAACATTATATAACATTTAAATAAAAGAATTTATTTGTATCTATAAACTACAAGCATTTTAGTCTTACAAATATATTTCTACTGTGAATTCATCTATAAGGCAAATAGAGCAATGATGCTTCAAATTGTTCATTAATTTTGTCAGCAATACTTTCTCTTCATCAGAATAATTCATCAAATTATATTAATGATTGAATTTTCTAATCTATACACTTTCAAATATTCATACAATAAAATATACTCTGTGATTCCAATTTAAAGAGTTAATTTATACAAAAAAGATTCAAAATATCAAATAAAAACAACAAAGATTGAATACAATTTAAAAGAAAAGACAGATATAAATATAGTAATATATTTCTTTCAGAATTTGAGTAATCTATAAACGTTTTATGATATGCTAACAATCCCAGTCGTATATCTTCTTTTAACTGGTATTCAATCTTTGTGATTTTATTATATATGTATACATACAACTTACCCATACAAATCTATCAGGTAGTTTAAAAGTAGTTAAAAATTGCATTCTTTTATACAAGTTAAATGTAAATAAATATTAATAATTTAATATTTATTGATTTAAATTTAAAAAAATTAAGTTGTGGTCCCATGGCATCCATAAACATACCTCATAAACCTGTAAAGTCCGCAAATGTTTCTTGAATTTACCTAATCATTAAACTTATTAAGGGGTCCAAGACTTTGGAAAGGTATTAAGTAAACATTACTATATTTTAAATGTAGTCCAGTCATTGTAGAATTTAGATTTAAAATAACTTTTAATTAAAAAATCATATGCTTAAATATGAGTAAACCACAACATGTTTTATGTTTTCATTTTAGGAATATTTCATTAACATTTAGATTTTTCTATGTTTGTTAATTCACTCTGTAGAGCATACCCTTCCAAAATGTCTATGTAAGCATAGGATCTAAATTATAATTAGTATATTATTTTACTGTAGGATCTAAACAAATTAAAACACTGAATGAAAAGCACACTTAAGAGAATAACCTGACAGAATTTTCTGAAGTCACAGTTCAGGAAATAAACATTCCTATGGAAAAATAATTGACTCCCCAAAACAAAATGTTCACTTTTTTTAATTATCACAACTTAAACTCAGATTAAATCTAAATCCAAGAAAGAAGTTTTAGGATATTTTTTGAAATGCAACCATTGGTGCTCAGTGAGTTATATAAATATTAGCTAAATTTTGCTTATTGGGCCATAAAAACACAGTCCTATTAATAACACTTAATTATTGCCAATTTGACTTAGATTATTGCTTTATTTAAATTTGTCTATTTTCTTTCTTTTATATCACTCTAAATGATCATATTGAAGAAACCAGCAATGATATATTATATAACAGACAGAAATGTAGTAGGTTATATAAACATAAAAACAAATATATTTCCCTACTCTGGAGGAAACAGCATGAGTGCTGCAAACCAGGAAAAGAATGCTAATTAGATATGAAAGGAGCCATCAAGGAAAGCTTTAAACACTATGATAGGAAGATTTTATTTAATTTGTGAAAAGATATGTCACCACTAAAGGGTTTGGAATTTAAAGGTTATCCATTTGGGACATCTGAGTGGCTCAGTAAGTTAAGCATTAGACGCTTGGTTTCGGCTCAGGTCACACTCTCATTGTTTGTGAGTTCGAGCCCTACAGAACCTGCCTGGGATTCTCATTTTCTTTCTTTCTTTCTTTCTTTCTTTCTTTCTTTCTTTCTTTCTTTCTTTCTTTCTTTCTTTCTTTCTTCCTTTTTTCTTTCTTTCTTTCTTTCTTTCTTTCTTTCTTTCTTTCTTTCTTTCTTTCTTTCTTCTCTCTCTCTCCCTCTCTCTCCCCCCTCCACCACTTAGGTTTGTGCATGTGCTCTCTCTCTCTCTCTCCCTCTCTCTCAAAATAAATGAATAAACATTAAAATTTTTTTCCATTCAATATTATACTGTGATAGAAGCCCTCATTTATTTTTTCATGAAGAAAATATGACAAAAGAAATAGGAAGATTAGTGAGAAGTAATTTTAGGAATATAATGCTAGAATAATACCTGTGGCTTTTGGAATTCAGAGGAAAAGTAGAATTATGCAAGTATTATCTACAACTACCAAATTACTTGCTTTAGTTATTCCAGTGTGGGAATAGGATAGGCATAGAATAGACATTTCCATTCCAAAAGGAGAATTTCCATTGCATAGGTCTGGGATAGTGGTGCTTGCAGCCAAGTTCTGAGCTACCTTGGGGACATTCTTCCTTTTTTTTGAAGAATAACTCATGTTTGCAGTCAGAGAACAACACTGGATGATCTGTAGAATCCCAGAAGTTCAACAGTCTTCCTTCATTTGTCCCATTTCTGTCCTTTTTAGGCCAAACTAGTAGTGTTCCTACTCTTATAAAATTCTCAAAACCTTAACTTCCCATGCAAATGGGAGGGGTTTGACACCCTCAGACTAGAGGGCTATCCAAGCCTCTTTCTGAAAAATCTGATCTCTGTTCTTGGCTTCTGCTAAAGTGATTGATTGGATCCATGAACCACAGTTGCAATAGCAAATGAGCTAGGATACACCTTGGTATTCTCTCGAGAACATGTTTTCTCCCTTTTTGCAACATGAATGGGCTGTGAATTTTCCAAATCTTCAAATTCTAATTCTTTTCTGTTTCACAATTCCTTCTTCAATTTATTTCTCTTCTGTCACCATTTACTCTGAGCAGCAAGGAGAAACCAGGGTATGTCTTCAACACTCTGCTTAGAAATCTCCGCTAAATATTCAAGTTCATCTCTTTTTGAGTCCTATTTTTCACAAAACACTACAACAATTAGGCTAGGTTCTTTGCCACCTTGTAACAAGGGTCACCTTTCCTGCAGTTTTCTATAAGGCATTCCTCTGACATGCATTTCAAAACTCATACGATCTCTGCTCATCACCCAGTTGCAAAGCGGCTTCCACAAGTTTAGATATTTGTTATAGCAACACTCAACTTCCTGCTGCCAAAATCTGTATTAGTTTTCTAGGACTGCTGTAACAAAGCACTGCAGACTGTGGCTTGAAAAATATATATGTATTTTCTCATAATTCTGGAGCCCAGAAGTCTGAGATCAAGTTATTTGCAGTGTTGGTGTCTTTACGCTTCTGTCCTTGGCTTGTAGGTGGCTGTCTTCCCCTGTGTCTTCACATCATCTTTCTCTGTGTATGTCTGTGTCCATATTTCATCTTATAAAAACACCAGTCATACTGAATAAAATCTGGCTTAGAGTTCTCTAGAAAAACAGCGTGTGTGTGTGTGTGTGTGTGTGTGTGTGTAATTATGAATTAATGCAATGTATAAACAATATATATAAGTAGTTAAAATAATTATGTTGCTTCCTCAACAGGTAGTATTTTTCTTGACTTGCATAGAAGAAAAGAATGTAGGAGGGAATATTAGTTTTGGAGAATCTACTACTTGCTAGTCATTGCCCTGAAAGCTTTTGACAATCTCATTTATTTCTTATAATCAGTCTGACAAGTAAATATTTTTTTTCTAATTTTGAGGGTGAAGAAATTGAAGTTCAACAAGTGTATATACTTTTCTGAACACCAAACAGGTTGATCAAAATATTTCTTTTTTTAAAGTGATGTTGTCATCATTATTGCTACAAATAATTCATAACTGACTAACCTCAGCAAAGAGTATAAGAAGGAAATAAGGTAAATCACAGAAGACAATGGAAGGGTGAAACATTTATCCATTAAAGATGGGAGCTTACACATACACATAGAATGTTAGGTAGATAGAATTATTATTGGTTTTCTGAAGACTCTGGTTTGGGGATGAAAAAGCTCCCAACAGTTTCAGTCTTTCTGCACTGAGGATTTAAATTCCTAAGCAATAGGTACGCCTTCATCATATATTCAACCACTGGTTAGGGGATGGCACAGTACATTGAATAACAGTCCCGCCAAAATGGCTTATGAATGGGAAATGAATTAGTGGGAGAACCAGAATGGCAAACTAGAACTCAACTGAAATGATATCGCTTAAAAGAGGAAGAAAGCATGGCCATGAAGCAGACAAAATCCATAGACCCTTGTCTGATACAGCTAGTAGGTGTAAAGATATAATTCTAATCAAAGTTTGGATCAAAAGTGTTAGACTTTTCACTGAATTTTTCTCATGGTCAACAACTACTAATCAGTTTCTTTTCTGGTTGAGAATTAAGAATTTTGTCTACCACCCACCAAAGCTCAACTAACTTCTACCTTGCATATTTTTTCATTGAGATATAACTGACATATAACATTATCTTAGTTTTGGTTGTGCAATGTAATGACTCAATATTTGTGCATATTGTGAAATGATTACCACAAGTCTAGGTAACATTCACCACCATATATAGCTACAACTGTTTTTTCTTGTGATAAGAGCTTGTAAGATGTGTTCCCTTAGCAACTTACAAAGATGCAGGACAGTATTATTAACTATAGTCAATGCTGTGCATTACATCCCTATGTCTTATTTATTTTATAACTGGAAATTTGTATCTTTAACTTCCTTCACCAGTTTTACCCATTCCCTACCCCTTCACCTCCAGCAACCACTGATATGTTCTCTGTATCTATGTTTTTTTTTCCTTTCAAGATTTCATATATAAGTCAGATAATATTGTATTTGTCCCCTATAAAGATTTGATATCAAAATATCCTTGAATCTTCTTAACAGTAAGATTTTTAGTTTCTGCAGTAAATGAGACACCAATAGTTGTATATATTTTTGATTTAAAAAAACTAATAGGATAGCAAATCACTGTCAGAAGAAATTTTCTAAGAAGCTTCTTGATGAGAACATTAACCTTAGTATGTTGTTAGGAAAAATAAACCTGATTGAATCCTTAATCAATGAGTACAATATTTTATTGGAAAACGGTCCTTAAGATGTCATTGAAAATGAATAACACAATTGTAATTTAATTACCATATTTTCAATGTCGTTCTAGCTACTAACTTCTACTTTAGGAATCTTCTTATTACTCATAAATACAGATATATACCTTGACCTTACATTGTCACTTTATCTCATGAATAGAGGTTATAAGGTAATGTCATTTCCATTGCAAATTTATAAGCCAATATTCTTTCAATATTATTCCATCCATAATTTTATAATGTAGTTTAGTTTAATGTTTACAATGCCATTCACATGTTTGCAATTAATTATTTTTTGTAATAAGTATCATAAAATTCAGCATGACTGAGAGGGAGAAGGGATTTAAAAAACAAACACTTTTTACACTACTTGGATTCATTGTTTCTAGTGATATACCAAATAGTTGGCAATATAAGACATTCTTGCTCCTCCCCAACTAGTGTTTCTAAAGCTGTAGTTTCTAATATTTATATCATTCCTATTATATATATATAGTATTTATATCATTTATATCATTCCTATTATATATATATGTGTGTATACATATATATAGTAGGTCAAGAAGAATGTGAATAGATATAATGGTCTTACCGTTATGGGTTGAATTATGTCCCTCTAAAAAAAAATATGCTGTAGTCTTAGTATTAAGTACCTTTACTTATTGAATGTGCCTTATTTGAAAATAAAATCACTGCATATGCAATTAGTTAAGATAAGGTCATACTGGAGTAGGATGGGCACTAATCCAACATGACTGATATCCTTAGAAGAAGATGGTCATCCAAGGACCCAGAAATACATAGGATGAACAGCATGTGACTATGAAGACAGAAATTGGAATTATGTATCTGTAAGCTAAGGAACAACAAAGATCATTGACAAATCACCAGGAACTAGAAAGAGGTAAAAAAGGATTCCTCTACAAGTTTTATAGGGAGCATGGCTCTGATAACTCCTTGACTTCAGACTTCTAGCCTCCAGAAGGTGAGACGATACATTTCTGTTGTTTTAAGCTATGAAGCGTGTGGTACTTTTTTGCAGCAGCCCCAGGAAGCAAATACACTATTACAGAGAGCATCGGAAATAGTGGCCCTGAAACTCAACCAGACATGACTCCTTTTAAATATATACCTTGAAAACCAATAACTAACATAGCCTTTCAGATTCTTGACTATTAAAACTAATAACTGTAGAAGAGTTGGATATAATCTGTAGTACAATGGCAATGCACATGAAATATCAGAGGACATGTTGAAACCAACATGGCATTATATTATAACCTTCAATAAAACCTTTCAAATTTTTTGTTTTGGGAACTATTCCCAGCTTCTTAACATGACTTATAAAATTATTCAATGTCTTGGGGGGCACCTGGCTGGTTCAGTTGGTTAGTGAGATTGAGCCCCATGTCAGGCTCTGTGCTGTAGTGCAGAGCATGCTTGGGAATCTCTCTCAGCCCCTCCCCTTTTTGTTCTCTCTCTCTCTCTCTCTCTCTCTCTCTCTCTCTCTCTCAAAATTAATAAATGAACATTAAAAAAATCAATGTTTGGTTCTTTTAGCTCTCTATTCTCATTTAGTATCTCTTTTAATATCTTCCTGGGCTTTCTCTTGACGAGTTCACCAAGTTCCCTTTCATTCCTATGCTTTAAACATTCTGTTCTCTCTGAAATAGGCTTACCTCTCTCTTTACCTCTCTCTCTCTCTCGGTCCCTCTTCACTAATACAAGCTAAAGAAAAAACATACACATATGTATTGAATATGTGTGAATATGTGAATACACACACACACACATATTCAATACATATGCAGGCAGACTTTATTCAGAACCATCGTGGTATATAGAGACCACTGCAATGGGATTTCACAGTGGGGAAGATTGGGCTCAGTTCCAAATACTGGATAGGCAAGTGGGAATTTGTAGACAAGGGTCAGGGTGAAAGTCAGTGGATGGAAAATTACTAGGAGAAAATGGGAATGATGGGATTATTGCTAAACAGACCTAACAGGATTTTTGCTGAAGGCAAGCCAGGGTGATCAGACATTGCAGAGGGGATGTTAAAGGATGGGGAACTTCATCAGACATGGAGGGTGGTCAGATATGGAAGACTGGGGGTTCTGGTTAAAATGATTTATCAGGGTTCTTGCTAAAACTGAATTCTACAAGGAATTACACAGATGGGACTAGAAGGTTCAGGAACTTGATCAAGCAAAGAATCTTTGTCATACTTACGCATCCAACAAGTCCCTGTTTAATTATTTTTCCCTCGGGCTTTCTTTACTTCTTCCTTCTAACCTAGGCCAGATTAAGTTATCTTGTTATATTTTCTCCTTATAGATCTCTCTTGTAATTCTGTCCTTCCTCTAAGAATATGCATCACACTTTTCACAGCATACAAATTCTCTTTAGAAGAGGCTTGTTTTTGTTTTTGTTTTGTTTTTTTTAACTTGGTCTTACTCATAGCTGAAAAACTAGTACCTTACATAGTTCTGGGCACAAACTTATGTACCCAATAACTATTTGTCAATTAAATGAAAACTATGGTTCTACAGTGTTTCTCCAAATATCTTGAAGGAAATGTGAAAATCCTTATTTATTAATTATTTAATTAATTAGTAATTAATTATAATTATATAATTATATAAAATATATATTATTAATTTATATAACTTATATAAAATATAACTATATATAACTTTATATAACTTATATAAATATGTTATAAAATAATAACTTAATTATTAATAAACCCTTATTTATTAATAAAAAAGGGCCATATACATTAAAACATCCATTCTGGCACATTATTAGTATTATTAATAACATATTTGTGTCTATTAACACAATGGTTCACAGAAAGGAATAAAATGATTCATAATTATTCTTTAATTATAAGAATAATATAAATACTAATTATATGTTTTATATTTTCTTCACTTAAATTTAAAAAAAATTACCAGGATCAGAAATAGGGGTAATTTTATAAGCCCTTTCCTTTACCCATGTATATGCTAACATTATCTAATACATGCCACACTATCCCCAGTGTTACAAGTTTGCAAAATGGCCTTTTGGAAGTATTAAAAAAATTAATGGTAAGACTATAGGTGCACTTCTGATTCTAATAGTCTTTATTCATATATTTTTATAACAAAATGCTAAACAATCATTTTACAAAAATTATTCAAATGAGTATTAGAATGTTTTCTGGATGTTTATTTATTTTTCAGAGAGAGAGAGAGAGAGAGACAGAGAGATCATGAGCAGAGGAGGGACAGAGAGAGAGGGAGACAGAGAATCCCAAGCAGACTCCACACTGTCCGTGCAGAGCCAGATGCGGTGCTTGAACCCACAAACCGTGAGATCATGACCTAAGCTGAAATTAAGAGTCAGATGATTAACCGACTGAACCACCCAGGTGCCCCTAGAATATTTTTTAGTAATGTCTGTATTATTAGTTCCCTAGAATATTTTCAAATTATTATTTTAGTTTGGGGGTTACTATTTGTTTGGGGGTTAATCTTCATTCCATTTTTTTTTTTCAAATACAAATTGTATATGGCTTAATATATTTATTCATGTTCTTTGAAGAGTGTTACCTTACTGAATTTATAATGCTCAAAGCTAACCCAGAAAATCAACCAAATATTAGGGTACCTTATGAACCTCAAATGTTTTCCATAATTCATCTTAGGAAAAGAAAACCTACCTCCAAACACTACATATAAGTAGCAATTTTAAAAATCAACTTCCATTTCTCTTTTCTTAGAAACAAACAGTGAAAGAATCTGCCATTATCTTTTCTTAAGGTTTATGTAAACTGTAGAACAAAATCTAAAAATTAAATCTCAAGAAGTTTGAAATGTATATGATGTCTACTCGAAAAAGAATACTGGAGCGCCTGGGGGGGGCTCAGTCAGTTAAGTGTAAGACTTTCGGTTTGGGACTCAGGTCATGATCTCATGGTTCATGGGTTCAAGCCTTGTACCGGACTCTGTGCTGATGGTGCAGAGCCTGCTTGGGATTCTCTCTCTTTACCTCCCTCTCTGCCCCTTCCGCACTCTCTTTCTCTCAAAATAATAATAATAAAAAAAGACAACAACTTAAAGACCACTTGTTTATATCATACCACATTGTAATAGCATACCCATAATGTATTTAAATCAACAGCCTGGTGTTAAAGATACAGTTCAGTTTCACTTTCATAACTACCTAATCCTGAATGCCCAGCATGTTGCCTCTCCACTATAAATTGCTTACTCCGTTACCTTCTGATCAGACAAGGACTAGGCTTCTCTCAAAACCAATGATATGCATTTAAGTTGGTTGTGCACATAAATGAAAAAAGATACGGAGAATATATTTAAACATCTTTTAATAAAAAAGAGCCATATGCACGAAAACACCAATTTGGTTTTCAATAAAATACAATAAAGAAAACCTCAATTTACTTCATTTCCTTAATACCCGAGACAGGAAAAAAAAAAAAAATAGTAAAATGGTGAATGAGAGAACCCAGTGCACACATAGAGTAATCCTACAGTAGGAAGTGGGAAAACTCTTTCCATTTTAATGAGTGCCTTAAGTTTTTTATTCATGTCATTAAATTATGACATTTCATTAATGTTAAAGGATTCCAGAATATTCTGTGCATTAATAGAAGCTTTCACCCAAATTAAGAAGGACAAAAATGAAGCCTTTTTTCCAGTGCACCCCCAATTTTGTCACTCATTTTGCACGTTTCTTTTAGCTAGGTAATTAATTGAAAACATTGGGAACATATATTCTAAGCAATGAATATCAAAAGAAAGAATCACAAACGTTCAATATTAAATTAAGCAATCAGAACAAGCTAAATAAAACCACTAGCATTGCCTTTCTGGCATTTTCCTCTTTCATAACACAAACAGAACGGGCACAAGAGGCCTGGGCTCTAAAACCTAACAAGGACAACCTTCAACACAATGATATCAAATTCTGGAGGTTCATGGAGTCTTCTTTTTTTCTTGGCATCTTCTGAGCTTGACGGGACCATAAATAATAATTCTATATTTTATATAGGGCTTAGCATAAATATGATAAGGCAGATAGACTATTCCATTCTTACTGGAAATGAAACCTAGGCTTCCTCTTCAACATGCTATAGTATGCTGGTTTTTGATAAGCATGTTCTTTAAAAAAGAAAATAAATCATTTTTATGGGAGTTGGCCTCATGTTTATTTCAGATGGCAAAGTGCTGAGAAGAACCCCATGTGCGGTAATACAGTGTGGTTATATGGCTAAACCTGAGGAAGACTTCCCTTTGCTCGACAGCAAATCACTACGATATGCATTACTGTATGATTCTCTCTAGTGTATTCCAATATCAGGAGCTTTGTGTACTCAATGTGGTGGATTAACGACTAAAACCCTCACATTAAAAGATCAGATTTCAGGTTATTTGTGCACTGTAGATTTCATGTATGAAATAAATAGATAATTGTTCTGTTCTATTCAATTTTCTTTTCGTTATCAGTCATCTTCAGGCGATCCCTAGTTCTTCAGATTCAGGTGTTTATTCCTTTAAGATATAAATGAAACTTATCACCTTGAAAATTTTTAGCCACAAATATTTGTGAACATATGCTGATCCTACCTAGAGAAAAGAAGCTAGAAATTAAAAAAAAAAGATTATTTTTCATAAGAGATTCTCATGAATACAAAATGGTTCTGGAAAGTAACATTTAGATAATATCCACATGAATACGTGGGTGAGAAAGAAGCAGTCTTTCTTTAAAAGTTCTTTTAATTTAAATTTGGTGCCAAATGATTAGGAAATGGCTAAGAATTCACTTAACACAAGTGGTTCAAAACTATTTTCTAACACTTGCTGAATATAAAATATGATGATTCTTTCAATAACAGATAAAATTTTATATGCATAAGTATCCTTGAAACTACCAAAAATATTATTTCAGTTTGATGTCATTAACACTCTTTCTAAGAGAAGTTCACTGTATTTATATATTGTTTAATATAAAAGAATACTGGTATACAGGGTGGATGAAATGAAAACAAAAAAATTATAGATGATGTTATTAAAAATAGTATTCATGTCCTTATAGATGTTGAGTAAAGGATATTCACAGTATTTAAAGGCTGTTTTACAAGTATTAGAACTCTATAAAAACTAATTTACCAGATTCCATCTCCCTTAAAATATGTTTTCTATATTTTGGCTGTTACAATCTATGGTACCTCATTGGCAGAGAAAAATGGATTATAAGAATTGCAATTTAAAAGAAAAAAAAAACATTGATTTTCATGGCGTAGATCAGAATTAAAAGTAATAAGTATACTAAAATTAACAGGTAAAGACTTAGCACCTACTATACGTACTATGAAACATGTGAAAGTGAATGCCAAAGAAAATCTGATACCCTTCCAAACAATCAATTTGAAAATAGAAGACAAAACAAAAATATCAATCTAAGATAATGGATTATTAAAGTCAACTAAAAATTGCAGAAAGTACTAGCTGTTTTCAAAAGAGAGGCAAATTACTCTGGCCTGAGATTTAAAGAGGGCCAGATCAGGGGCGCCTGGGTGGCTCAGTTGGTTAAGCGTCCGACTTCAGCTCAGGTCACGATCTCACGGTATGTGAGTTCGAGCCCTGTGTCGCTCTGTGCTGACAGCTCAGAGCCTGGATCCTGTTTCAGATTCTGTGTCTCCCTCTCTCTCTGACCCTCCCCCATTCATGCTCTGTCTCTCTCTGTCTCAAAAATAAATAAATGTTAAATTTTTTTTTTTTTTAATTTTAAAGAGGGCCAGATCTGTTTTTAACTGGAAGGTGAGAAAATGGACTTTGGGCCGTGAATCTAAAGAACACGTGTTTCAGCTGTTAGAATGTTAGAATACACGTGCTATTTATTTATAACGATGTCTCATAAATTTTAAAATTTCCCCTTTAATAAAATAAGGAGGCATTTTCATACCAGTTCTTTATTTATCTATATTTATATCTCTAATCTATCTGTTTTTACTCGTGGTGATTCCTTCCTACCCCGAAAACTTTCCACAATTAAATGTAGATTTTGTGGGATTCCTTGTTTGCTTTTTAATATAGATTTTGAATTTAAGGTTTATTACAGAAAAGTTAACTTCCTGGCTTCCAATTTCCAAATGAAAGAAACTGATTTTAAAGACCATGGTCCCGAAAACCACATCTTTAAATGAAAGAGCCAGATCTTATGAAAGAGAAATGAAGTTTCAAATTCTAAAGTTTAAGAGTGTCAAAATCTCATATCACAAATTTTGTATCATAAGAAAGGATTCATAATGATCCAATACCCAGCATTTGGTAAGCCTCAAAAGATAGTCACTCCTATCAGCATAACCCTGCAAAACATCTTAGAATTTGTCACTATATTTTCACCGTAAATATTTTTCAACTTTCACTGTAAAAATTTTTCAACTGGATGTGTCACAAAATACACTCTAAACTAACTGCCTTAAACAATGCGGACAAACGATTTGTGCACATAACTGAAAAGTCTGGGAAAACGTGGGTTTCAGGCAAGGATTAATTTAGTCACTCACTTTCTTTAGCCATCTCTTCATACAGAATGTGTGTTTCATCTTAAGGCCAGCTCTCCTTCTTGTTAGGGTTTGGTTGTCTGCAGCTTTTAAAGGCTATATGTTTTTCTGTTTTTATTTAGCCAGCTGTAAAGTATAATTTCTCTTTTTATAGCTCTTTAGCTTGAGTCAAACTGGAGCCATACTAGAGCTGGAACTGGGGACGACTTCCAACATAAACACATGGGATGCAGCTGGAAGTGGACAATGGTGTGGGGGAGACAGCTCCTACAAGCTCCCCAGAGCTAAGTATTCAGGGGTTTTGCTAACCGGTTGAAGTCAGCCATGTTGGAAACATTTTACAACATGGAAGTCAATATGCACTATAAATCAGAGCTTTTAAAATTATTATTATTATTATTCTGGGAGACCCAGTATAACACGACATCACTGGTAGGGTACCACCAATATATGAAGGATAAACATGTGGTATTATTGTACACTGGAATACTACTCCATAATAAAAAGAAAGCTAGTAATAAATTAAACCATATAGATAAATCTCAAAATAAATAAAGAAACCTACTCTGCCCCCTGCAAAAAAAAAAAAAAAAAAAAAGATGTAGATAATGCATGACTCCACTTATATTAAACTCTAGAAAAGACCAAATTTATCTATAGTAATAGAAAACAGATTAATACTTGTCTTGCATTGTTGCAGGATTAGGGAATGAAAAGATTACAAGGAATCATTTGGAAGGTGATGCATAAATTAATTATCTTGATTGTGGTGATGGCTCCATGGGTGTCTACTTATTGAGACTTATCAAATTATACATTTTAAATAAGGCCAATTCATTATATAGCAATTATACCTCAATGAAGCTGTTTTGAAAAATAGTGAAAATAATTAAACAGTAGGGGAAAAAATGGCATCATTAAGAAATTATAAAGCCAAGCAACAGACTGGAAGAAAATAATTACAAATCATATATCTAATAAAAGTCTGTATCCCAAATATAAAAGAAATATTCCAACCCAGTAGTTAGACAACCCAATTTTAAAATGGCCAAATGTTTTAGTATACATTTCACTAGAGAAATTATATGAGTGGCTAACAAGTACATGAAAAGATTCTCAACAACATTAATCATTAGGAGAATTCAAAGTAAAACCACAGTGAGCTATCATTACAAACCTACTAGAAGGCCTCTAATCAAAAAGACGGATTGTATTAGTTTGTTAGGATGGCTACAACAAAGTACCAGAAACAGTGTGCCTTAAGAAAATGAAATTTGTTATCCAACAGTTCTGGAAGCTACAAGTCTGAAATCAATGTTTCAACACGGTTGGTTTCTTTTGTCCACTGTAAGGGAAGATTCTATTCTAAGCCTCTTTCTTTGACTTTTAGATCTCTGCCTTCATCTTCATATGGTGTTCTCCCACTGTGTGCCTGTCTCTGCGTTCAAATTTCCTTTTTTATAAAGATATCAGTCATATTTGGTTAGGGCTCACTCTTGAACCTCATTTTAACTTGATTATCTCTGTAGAAGCCATGTCTCCAAAATAGCCACATGTTGATGTACTGGGGGATAAAACTCCAACATATCTTTCCGGGGGTGGTGGTGCACAATTTAACCCACAACAGCATGATATAAAATATTGGCATATATATTGACAATCTGGATAATTCATGTATTTTTGGGTAGAATGTAAATGGTATAGCCACTTGGGGAAATATTTTATCAATTTACTAAAAAGTTAAATATACTCTTACCTAACTACACAGTAGTATCATTTTTAAGAATATGTAAGGTAAGTGGATATCTATATCCACACAAAGAAATTTTATGTTAAGTAATCATGGCAGCATTATTCAAATTATGCATAAATTTTTAAAGCAGCCAAAAGTGGATGCTATTCAAGTGTCCAGCCAAACTATGATATATTCATATAGTGGAATATTATTCACAATAAAAATAAACAAAATGTAACATGCAGGAACTTCAAAAACTATGGTACATGAAATAAGTTACACATAAAATATATCATTCCATTTATGTTTAATATAAAAATAAGCTAATTTTATGGAAACAGGAAACAGATCAGTGGTTGGCTGAGCCAGGACAGGAATGGGAATTGTCTTCAAATAGGCACAAGGGAAACTTAGGGAGTAACGGAAATGATTAAAACTGGATAGAGGTGATGGTTTTAGAACTCTGTAAATTTACTAAAAATCAGTGAGCTAGACACTTAAAATGAGTGAATTTTATGCTATTTAAATCATAGCTTCATAAAACTGCTAGATATAAATCTAGTTTAGTACTCCAGACAAACAATGAGAGCTGCTTGGACAAGGACATTGGCAGGAGAGATGTACAGACGTGTACAGATTTCAAATATGTTTTGGAGATCAAATAAGTGAAGTTTTCTGAAAGCTAGACATCGGGTAGCAACACAACATCTGACACATCGGTGTCTGACTCGAGAAAATGGCTGTGTGGCGATCCTTTTTCAGAGAGGGGGTAATAATTAGGGCGAAACAATTTGGGGGGAAAAACTTCAGAAGCACAGTGGTGTATCTTGTGACTTTGATGAGACACCTGAGAGACATGCGAGTGAAGACAAGTTGGCAGCTTGAGCTCGGTTGTGATGTCATCGATGGAAATACAAATTTACGATACGTCAGCATTTAGGTAGTATTTAAAGCATGGAAAGAAAAAAAAAATGCTTAAAGAGATAGAATATCAATAGAAGAAATACACACCAGGAATGAGCCTGGAGGAACTCCAGGTAGAGAAGTAAAAAAAATAGAAAAGAAAAAACAAAACAAAACACAGAGATGAAGCACCTTAGTATGAAGCGTAGAAATAAAGTGAGAGATAGATTTGTGGATAGAGACAGAAATATAGAAAATGATAGAGGTAAATATAGAGAAATGAGCAAGAACAAGACTTATCTGAGGGACTATGGATGGATTATTGTTAGGAGTGAAGTGTTCATGCTGCTGAGTGGTAAATATTTTTAGAAAAGTCATTTTCCAGTGGTAGACCTTGAATGCCGTAGTAAGTACTTTGAGCTTTTTCCTCTGCACAATTGAATCATTTATGCATTTCTGAGTAAGGAAACAGTATGCTGAGAAAGGTTTAGGAAAATAAATTCAGGGGTGCCTGGGTGACTCAGTCAGTTAAGTGTCTGACTTCAGCATGCCCGCACGCTCTCGCTCTCTCTCTCTCTAAAATAAATAAAACATTTAAAAAATAAATAAATTCAATAGAATGATTTAGGGGATTGGACCTTTTAAAAATCAGTATATGTATTTAAAAGTTCAAATAATTCAGGAAGATCATTTAAACAGGTTCAATGCATGCAGAATCCATTTAATATAATCCTTTTCTTCAAGCTCGGAAGGGCACAGGCAGTTTTCTCCTTGGCTATGACAAAATATTAAAACATATTTTTGCTATTAGAAAAAAATCATTGTATCAGTAGAAAATGTAAATGTAAATTTTAACAAAGTTGCACCGCCATCAAATTTCTACCATACCACACAGCTCTTAAGTGAATGTATAGCCAATGCTTAAAACCCAATGGGAGGCAGATGATCACCATCAAATACTACTCATCTGCTATTGACAGGTCTTATTATTAGAAAGGGAAAGCTCTATCCATCTGTAATTAATTTCCCTTGGGTGTTAAAAATAAATCTAAGGCCTCTTGTCCATGACAGCCACATAATAAGGCAATGTCCTCTTCCCTGCAAAAGTCTGTTTCTGTGGATTCGATGGTTGCATTTCCACTAAGTATTTGCCATATGATTACTGCCCTCCTTGTTCACTTGGAGACCTGAATAAACTTAAGTTTTATCTATTCGTGTCACTTAGATTCTATCAGTTTCCTCAGACACATAAGGAGTGAGTTGATTGGATCGGTGATTTGAAAACTGTTCAACAGCCTTTTTCAAAACAGGCGATTCTAATACATTAGACATTTGAAAGCAAAGATACCTGACGGTAACACAAGACCAGCAGTTACTTCCTAAAATATCCCACCAGAAGCCTTAGATTCTAAAAATCATAGTCTGAGAATCATTTTTGACTAGATAATAAAAAAGTTAATTTTAAGTTCCAATGCTATGTTTTTGTTTGTTTACATTTATTTATTTTTGAGAGACAGAGAGAGACAAAGCACAAGTGAGGGAGGGAAAGAGAGAATGAGACACAGAATCTGAATCAGGCTCCAGGCTCTGAGCTGTCAGCACAGAGCCCGACGCGGGGCCCGACGCGGGGCCAAACCCACAAACCGTGAGATCATGACCTGAGCCGAAGTCAGACGCGTAACCGACTGAGCCACCCAGGTGCCCCTCCAGTGCTATGTTTTTAATTATTATCTTCCATTCACAATGATCTGCTATTTTGAACCAGGCAGATACCAATCCTCTTCCTTGACCTCTGATTAGCACAGGCAAACCATTACTTGCAGTGTTAATAGAAGGCTAAGCAACAATATCTTCACAAAAAAACAAAAACAAAAACTATAAAATCCCAGTGATACAGTTGTAGATTTGGCTGAGTAACACAAGAATAAGAAAGGAAACGAGGTCAAGAGGCTAAAGAAATGGCCCCTTGGTGGCTATAAACAGCAAACATCTCTGGTGAACGTGATGTGTTTTGACAGAAGCAGCTGGATGTAATTACCTGTGTCTTTAAAAAAAAAAAAAATACAAACTCTTGATATAACCTTCTGTTTCATGTTTCATGAGCACCTTCTTGTGCACACATGTGCAGTTAATTTTCCTATAGGTTATATAGGCAGAATAATTGAGTATCTGCATCTTCAGTTTTACTGGATAATTCCAAATGATTTTCCAAATTAGTTGATTTAATTTATTTCCCATTATCAGGATATAATTGTCCATCTTTCTTCACATATTTGCCAACCCTCAAATAACTGTCAGAATATCATTTTTTTTTCAAATTTATGGGTGCAGTATGGTGTCTCATGTTGTATTTTTTCCAATTTTTCACCTCTACTACTTAATTGAAAATATTTGAATATACTTATTCCAGTTTATTTTTTAAATGTTTATTTAAAACATTAACAGAGAGCTCAAGAGACAGTGAACAGGGGAGGCATAGAGAGAGTTGGAGAGAGAATCCTAAGCAGGCTCTGTGTTGAGAGCACAGGGCTGCAGGGCTTGGTCCCATGAACTGAGAGATCATGATATGAACCAAAACCAAGAGTTTGACTCTTAACCAACAGAGCCATCCAGACACCCCCAGTTTATTTTCTATGATTTGCTTGTTCACAGGTTTTTACCCATATTCTATTAGGTGATTTGTTATATTCCTTATTGATTTTTCACATTTAGTTTTTTGATATCTAATGTATATAAAATTTTTCTGTAATTGTCCTCACCAAATTTGTGACTAGTGTTTTGACTCTGTTTACTATATACAGACATTTTTAATTTTGTCATAATCACATTTTTCAATAATATCCTTAATGATTTGATATTTCCTGTTTTAAAAATCCTTTCACCTTCTGAAATTATAAACATAGCCTTTATATTTATTTCTTTCTGAAACTTTTAAAGAATTATCTTTTACACACCTCTAATTCATACAAAATTCTATTTTGTAATCTAGTTTGAACAGAAATATGCTTTTAATTTTTCCCTGGAGGGAGGGGAAATGTTACAGCTAAAAATTTAAAAATCTATCTTTCCCCAATGATCGATGGTATCTCTCAGAAGTTATTTTGTTTTATATTTGTTTATGTATTCTTTATCTCTCTTTCTTGTTCCATGTATCTGCTTATATATTCATGACACAATATTAAACTATCCTATTTATACTTTAATATATTTATGCTGATTCTGAATTATAAAATATTTGTAAACTTTTTCTCTCCAACTATGTTATTAGCTCAAGAAAGACAAACACTGTATCAATATTTTTAAATATCTGCAATAATCAAAATGAGAGTTTTAAATACCAAATGGAAGGGAAAACTAGGGAAGAAAAAAGAAAGAAGAAATTTTTTTCTTGTTTTAATATTTTTCTAGATAAGTAGGTATGATTCCAGAAAATTGAGTGTGGAAATCACAGGAAAAAAAAAAATCAGAGAAAATCAAAAGCCAAGCAAAAGCACGAGAGTGTATTTTACTCCCCAAATAATTATCTATAAATCAAGGTAAACTGTTATGTTTTCTGGAACATGCTTAGTGTAATTATAAGCTTGAGGTAAGAATTCAGTTTGCTTTGGAAACAGACAAGCTTGTCTCTATAAATTTCTAGCTTTGCAAAATAAGCAATGTATCTAACCTCTGTATTTATGCCTCATTTTCCTCTTCTGTTAAAAGGAGTAATGTTTGCCTTATACAATGGCTAAAAATATTGAATAAGATAATGAATGCAAAATATTTATGGTCTGACACATAATATAAAATAAATATACTCTAATAATTATAAAATGAAATACTTAAAATTGTGAGGAAGAGGATTTCTACTGGTTAATTTTGAAATGCATATGAGTTTGAATATTACACATTAGTCAATCGTTTTCTAGGTGTGAATTTAAAATTAAAATGTGATATTTAATAGGTTTTTTTAACCAGTTAAAAATGAATAAATTCAAATAAGTGGTATATATGTGTTCTGACAGGGTAGGATATTAAAAAAAAAAAAAAAAACTACAGTAAGGATTTCCTCTCCAATTTCATATTTCCTGAACAGATGTAGATTGGCTCTCCCTTATCCTTTCTGAGCTAATAAAACAAATTTAGAGAAAAAGTAAATTGGCGAGTACATAGCTTCAATTCATCACAGAGCAGTATAGATACTCTAATCTCCTCTTGTCAGAGAAATGTAGCCTACAAAACACTTTCTTCATCAGAAACATTGCTGTAGTATTGTATAGTGATTGTCCAAAGAATGATATATATTTTTAGGTGTTCAGAACTATTTTACCTATTCTGTACCACAGGAGCTCTTGTGATAGGTAGTACTACATGTAAAGGAAAAATTTTTTTCAATATCATAGTTAGCTTTGGGTTAATATAATGACCAAATTATCTTGGATTCCTCTCTTAGTTTCATAAGATACTTTAAAGCTATTATGAAAATGTGTTTAACTTTAATAGATATTATGTCTATTTTGCTACGTGTCAATAGTTATTTTGCTAACAAATTGAGCCATTACTTTAACATGAGAGCCCTGGTGTTTCTGTCATTCAAAGAATTTCTTCAATAGAGAGATGCTATAGCTAAACATCTAATTGAAGGAGAGAGCCTGGAAAATCTAGCAGTCTCATCATCCTAGCCATAGTTGCATCAAAGCAGGTGGAGTTTTAGGTATTAACTGAGCTGATGTGAAAGGTTATTTCAACATAAAAAGCTGCACATATGTATTTATAGCTGCTTTATTCATTTTGCAAATATGAGAATCAACCAAGATGCCCTTTGCTATGTGAATGGATAAACAAATGGTGGTCCATCCATACAAATGAATACTATATGACAATGAAAAAGATTGAATAATCAACACACACAACAACTTGGATGAGTCTTAAATGCATATTGGTAAATGAAAAAAAAAGTCTGAAAAGGCTACATACTTGAATGTTTTTATTGGTGTGACATTCTAGAAAGGGGAAAACTATAGAAATGAAAACAGATCAATGGTTGCCAGGGTTTAGGAAGGAAAGTGGTAATTGAATACATAAAGTATAAAGGATATTTAGGTAGGTGAAATTATTCGATGTGATAATGTAGTGATGGTTACATAGCACTGTACATTTGCCAATTCCTTTAGAACCTTACAGAAAAAAATAGTGAACCTTAATGTGTGCAAATTTAAAAAATCAATTAGGGCATCCCAGCATGTAATGTAGGCTGCAGTAAAATAATTTAACTAAGTTATAAATGTATGAGACAACCTCACTGACTGGGAGGTGCTGAAGTGAGTGTAGAATTGAGGACTAAAATGAAATAACTCTACATAAGTACTACACTCTGGAAAAAAATTCCCTCAAGAGGATATGGATTAACAATTCTGAAACTACTATCCATGTATACTGGGAATAAACAGATAAATAAATGGATGGATGATGTGGGAGCCAGGTATCTTACAATTGGAGTGAGAGATTATAAGAAAGTAAGAAGGCTAGGATAAACTATAGGGTACTAAAGTAGAACTGGAAACATCAGTATGAATTTATAGTTATCCTAACACAGACCTATACACATATAACAGAGAGAGAAATAATCACCAAAGCACATGTAGACATGAGTTGATACATACACGTAAATCTCCTATCTTTGTTCACTGAGAAGGCCTGAAAGAAATGACATTCCCATGGGAATGGGGACATCCAGTGCCCAGTTCTTGGATTCTAATGCCACTTTTCAATGAAAGGAATCCAGTCTTATTGGCAAAATGGCTATTTCTAGGGTTACGGCAGAAAGTATATGAGCCTTGTAGTGCCAGAAAATAAGGAAGTACTCAAAACAAACAAACAAACAAACAAACAAACAAACAAAAGAAACTGAAGATATGATAAAGGGACACAGAAGCTAACTGAAAGAACTCCTAATGGCCAAAGCTGAAACTATGGATACAGATTAATAATAATAGTAATAGTGATAATAATAATAATGGTAATCATAATAAAATATAATATTAGATTATAACCCAAAGCATAACATAAATCACCTAGGAGTTCATACTGATATACATAAATAATTGAATGAACAAATGAGGTGGCAAGGGAGAAGAATAGACACATTTCTTGTGCAGAATAATTTTAAATAATTTATGTAAATATTGGCGTCTCAAGAACGTGGTTATCAATTTTCCACGCTTTTGTATAGGCTGTACATAGTGACTTGCTACCAGAAACTATAGTATAAAAAAGAGGAAAAGAGTAACTTTACCTGGCAAACACTATCTTAGTCAGCTGATAAAGGCTAATGCCACCAATGGTTAAGTCATGTTGATAGTAGGTATCCTTGCACCTTTTCTTCAAACCCCTTCCTCTAGTCCAATCGTTAGAAAAATATCAGACTATCCAAAATGAAGGATAGTCTACAAAATAGTTGACTGATACTCCTCAAAACTGCAACAGTCATCAGAAGCAACGAAAATCTGACAAACCATCTTGGTATAGTGAAATCTAGGTGGAAATGCCAACTAAAAGGGATATAGCATCCTGGATGGGATCCTGGGATGGAAAAAGACTCATTAGGTGAAAACTAATGGCTTTCCTTAATAATCACGTGCCAGTGTCAGATTTTTGGTTGTCACAAATGTACCATACAAATGTAAAATGTTAATAGTAGGGGGAATTAAATATGGGCTATATAAGATACCCACAGACACATATAGTCTTTGCAACGTTTCTTCAAATCTAAGACTATTCTAAAATAATGTTTATTTTTTAAAAAGCTCTGTGGGCAAAGGAATAAAAGTTAAATAGTATGAAGGTGAATTATTTTCTTATATTGCACCAAAATGTAATTAATTGTATTCTTCAAGCACAACTAGAGGTTTGAAATCATTGCAAAAAAAGACCTGTGAGATTGAACACTAACTGAGAGAAAGCAAATATATTTCTGTTTTTCAACTTAGGAGATGCAAAATATTCAATGACAAAGAAACTTTAAGTCAAGTAAATATCTCAAAGTAAAATAAAAATTAATCTTTACTGACACTATTGGGTCAGTTTACCAATATCAAACCAACTGAGAGAAAAATATATAATATTTGGACAGATTTAATGGTAGTAATTCAACATAATTAATTTCTATATTTCTCAATAATGAACCATAAAATAAATATATCACTAAATATGTTCAAACTCTAGTATATAAGCAATTCATATGTGATAATGGACTAAAGCAGATTTTTTAAAATCATATATTAAAAATTGTTTCCAAAGTTTATAGTTTAAGCTTTCACTAAACTATATATTTTGGGAGGGGGGTTGTTTTGGGTAAGGTATAAACATCTATTAAAGCTCTGGTTGAGTTCAAGCAATAAATATATCTATTATTGAGAACTATCAAAGAGAGAACACAGATCTGCTATAGGCTATGTTCTGTTTACTGTATGGTGTTTTCAGATTAAGATGGGTGAACAGATCAATTCAAAACATCTCATATGGTGCAACATTTACTGGAAAGTCTTATTATTTCTCTCTATATGAATGATTACACTACAATTTAAAATATGTTTAAAGTAACAGTAAAGTTGGCATCAACAGAAAAGTGAGATTAATTGATATTGAGTGAAAAATGATTATTGAAGCCTTCAAAGTGCATAGATCTGGAAGCCTTTACTATAACCTTCTGCCTTTCTAATAAGTCGCAAATGCACCAGACAGAATAAGCAAAAATCAATTTAATAATTCAAAATGAGTGAAATATTCTAACCACAGTTCTTGTGGTTACATTAATTGATTTTCTTTTTTTAATGGCAAAAGCACAAACTTGAAGCATTAACCCAAAAGGATCTGAGGTCATTTCCCAGTCAATGTGATTAATGATTTCAGGTTCATCAGTACTTAAATTTGCAAATTGGGAGTGTTGTGCTGTAAAGTAAGAAATGCTAATGCTGGTCATATTTCACCTATAGTTTTCATCATTCATTTAGGGCATATCTGTTCTTATCCTTCCATTTCTTGAATAGGCCAGTGACTCCCATAATCCATAGGCTGGTGTTTCAGATGGGTTTTGAAGATTTCTGTTGGTTTATGGCCCTATTCTTAGATGTTTAAGAATTATCAAAATTATTTCCATTTGTCTTCACATTTGAAAAAATATTACACAACCCACCCCCTAACACAAACTTTATAAGTGCTGCCATATAATTCCATGCTTAACTTCATGTTAATATTTAAAATCAAAATGTCATTTAGTAGTATTCTTAATTGGTAGGTAAACTACAGAAAATTAATATATTTGAATTTAAATATATGAATGCCATATATATACATATACACATATAAATGTGTTTTATATATATATACACACATGCATATTAGGCCAAATAAAACTTGGTTTGACTGATACATGAATAGGGAAACATGTTATATAATTGAGGCCTAATAAAAGAATGTAGACATGTAGGCATTCCCAAAGCAAAATACCTACATATTTTGTTAGGCATTCATATTTTGAAAACATATGTCATAGCTATCAATTTGTAAGAGGAGCTCATTAATTCAGCAACAAAATCTCAATGAAAAATTTTCTATAAATGACTTATTTAATGTGTGTTGTTTGGAGACTGCCCTTTAAAACAATGGCTTAGTTGTTAAGAACATTTTGTCAGTGATAAGCATACCAGGTCTAGTAATGAACCAAATTGATAGCAGCAAAAAACACATTTCTGCTTTAAATCTAACATTTGTAATTTAGTTTCCATAAATCAACACTTTTTATAGTAAATCTATGTTGCTGAATTCTATTTCATTTGAAGCTTCCTTTGTCTTTAATTTATGACATATGTTTAGTTTATAATTATGTAAGGATTACATGTTAAATTTTTAAATAAAAATTTAAGTGTGTATATACTTATGTAAAACTGCAATACAGTATCACAGCAACATTAGAAAGTCTGCGAGAAATACTACTGAGGTGATTAAGGAAGGAGAATAATGGCCCAGAGAGTGAGAGCCAGCCCAAGGAGGAGGTGTTTGGGGCTCTGGATTTATTGATATGTATCTGAAAAGGGTGCTGGCAGGTAAGTTGCTTAGTGTCTCTAGGAACTGGTTTACCCTGGGGGCTTCGTCCTTCCAGGGTCAGCAAGGTCCCAGTGGTCAAAACATTAGAATACAGAAAATAAAGACCTTGGTAATACAATGTGGACACAAAAGAGGATGTGATCAAAAAGGAAGAGATAGTTAATTCTAAGTTGGGGAAACAATGGAAAAGGCTTTCTAAATAGGTGATCTCTAAAATATATTGAGAAATGAATAGGATTTTCATAAGCTCACACACAGCAGTTTGTGTTTGATGGAATAAAATGTTAGGCAAAAGCAAATTAATAAAATTTTTAAAAAAGTTTATTTTCAGGCATAGGAGAGACCCTGGGAGCCATGGGATGTGGTTGGGGAATAAGTTTGTGACTGGAGAAGAATTCATGGACAAAAGCATAAAATTATAATTCCTCTCCAAAGTAGCACTTATATCCTCAGAAAACAAGTTAGAAGGAATATGTATCACATACATACATACCTTCCTCCTAATTTTCCAATCTCATCCACTAACCTACTAATCTTTCTGAATTATGATCCGATCCTGTGGAGAACTCCTAGCTCCTAGTTTGGGTAGATCAATGACAACAGAGCTTAAACTACCCTACTTTCTACATTGATGCCATTTTCCCATGAGCCCTTCAAATGTTTATCTAATTCAGTGACCAAACCATTCTCTCATAAATTAGGAAGAACAAGCCCAATTATCTCACAATCAATTCCTCCCTCTGGACTTTCACTGCCATGGTTACATGTGGAAAACATTGTCCAGGAAACTGGATAATTGAGCAGAGAAATGCATGATTTAAAAAGGAGCAAGAAAAATATATACAATAAAATCTCTGTCAAGGAAATAAAGAGTAACAAAATATTACTTAAATTAGTATGGACTTATTCTCTACTAATCATTTTATCAACATTATTTAGTTCTTATAACAAATCTGTAAGTAGGATTTATTCCTCAATGTAAAATAAGGATACTGCATAAGGATCACCTGAAATATATCTGGGGACTCATCCCCAAGGAATTCTTACCTTCTAGGCCTGTCATGGGGCATAGGAATGCGCATTTTAACACATATCATAGATAATACCAATACAGGTGACTGTGGCTCATATTTTGAGAAACACTGGATTAGTCACTTATCAGTATCATACAATAAGTAGTGTACTTCATTGGAGTCCAATATTCATTCTTTTTCTCCTCATTGTGACCCTAGAGAAAAAATGTTTTCTCAGAATATTCCAAATAGCCTTATTTTTTTTTACAAGTTCTGACATTATTTATGAAACATGTTTGTTTACACAAGAGGAGATGTGACAAAAGCTATGATGGGGTCAATTGTTCTTTGACCCAAACAGGAAGGTTTAAGTTTATTCTCCAGACTTGAAACATCTAATTACCCTTATTTTGATGGCTTTCCTCCCTGTTACATATCTAGGGAATTATCATTTTTTTTTCTAGAGATATATAGGAAAACATGAGATCTAGGAAAGCAGTATCATTCCATGTCAAAAGGCTGTATACAATTTGAAACAGGACATTTTCCCAATAGATTTGAAAGTTAGATTTATGAAATATTTGGTTGTTTTTACTGTTGCCTCTTAATCATTTCACATAGGATTTAAGTTTTCCTTCCAAGTATTAAAATGGAATTTACAGATACCTGTAAAGTTAAACTTCACTAAAACTCTGTAGTGAATAAATCTCACTTTAGTATGTGTCATGCATAATGATGTATTAGTAAAATGAAAAAAGCCATAAACGTGGTAACTTTCTATTTTTTGCTCTGTTAATAACATGCTTTTTGAGCTAGGCCAAATTTATTTAATTTCACTATGTTCTTTTGTCCTTTATCTACATAATGTTTTAAATATAAACTTGCCAACTCTTTGAGGTACTAAAATACTAACAAAAATGTTCCTTTCTGCTCAGGTCATGATCTCACAGTTGTGAGATTTTGCCCGACATTGGGCTCCACGCCTCTTCTGGATTCTCTCTCTCTCCCTCTGCCCCTCTTCCCTGCTTCTGTACTCTCATTTTCTCTCTCTCCTTCAAAATAAATTTAAAAAATAAGAATAAAAAAGATCTAGCTGTGATGGAGGATTGGGGTGAATGCTCTGAGCAATAATATGTTTAGTAAAATTGAGGGTGATAGATTCAATGTTAAGTCTCCTTGGATCCTATGTGAGAAACCCACAAGAATTAAAACAATAATTGCTTTCTCATGGTAAAATATCTTTAATTGATCAAATAAAATGTAGAGTTGAACATACACCAGAGAAGACTTTACAAGTAAAAGGTCAATTCTGTTGCTTTGTTTTTGTCTATTATGAAGTTGGATTATTGGATTGGTGTTCCTATTAGTGGATGTTTTAAAATTTATCACAGATAAATTTTCTTTTAACTTCCCAATAAATACATTCTAGCTTCTTCACTTGGATAAAGTAGATCACCTGTTCAATTATTTCATTGATAAGATTAGATTTGGAAGTCACTTAAATATATAAAGTTACTTCTTTGGATTTTTCCTCATTTTACTTTACTGTAAAATTATAATTAATTATTTTAGTTCTCCTCAAAGTCCCATTAAGTAAATAAGTAGAATTCTAATTTTTCTGAGTGTATCCTATTTCATATCAAACCCTTGTCTTTTGGTAAAAGTAAAATGCTCATTTGCTATGTCTTAAATATAAAGAGAATATAAAACTCGTTTGCTCTCGGTAAAGTAATCAGGTCATTAGAGTTCAGAATGATGTAAATAATTATGTTATTTGAAATAATTAGCAAATAGAACTTATATTTCTATTTAGGATCAGAGATGAAGTATCCAATATTAAAAAGTAAAACTTTAGCAACAATAGGATATTTACAAACTTAGTTGACCTAATTTGCTGCTTCTAGTCTTTCACTATCATGTTCTTCTTATAGGAACTTGTGGGAATAATTCAAAGAATAAGAAAAGCCATATGTATGTTCATCATGTACTTATTTAAGCCAATAGACTTCAACAGTATAGAAATAGTTACTTAGAAATATAGAAATACATCCAGTGACTGGGATCATTATTAGGCAATAACTCTAGAATCCATGTGTCCACATGGCAGACTGTTCAGTAATAGTAATTTTTTAAAGCAAGATAGATATATATGTACAGTTAGTGATTATAAAGAATATATGCATTTTTATGAGTCAAAACTAGAAGAAATTAAGCAAAAAAAAGTAGTCATTTAGGGAAGGAGGATTACAGGTGACTTCTCAATGTTTTCATATTTTTATTATATTTGTTATACTGTTTACCTAATTTAGAGTGAGAGATCCCAACCAGTTTCCAAATAATAGAAAAACTTATAATTTTTAAACAGTAAGTAGACAATACATTAAAACTATATATGGGAGAAATATATTTAATCTTATTTATTGTCATATTTATTCCCGCCCATAATAGAAGTTGCATTTTCTTTAATTGTGAAATTAGTTGCTGAAAATATGAATGCCATCTAATGCACCCCACTCCTCAAAAAAAAGTAGAAAATTGACTCTTACTCATCTCAAGAGAGTCTGCAAACAAACAAGTAAATAAGGAATATATCCTTAACTCCATTATCAAATATGATTGAAGTATGGGAGAAGTTGAAGATTTTTTGAGTGATTTTTGAACAAACTATACACACAAACGTGGGATAATGCAAGGAAAAAGAGAATTCAACAGACAAAAGCCGAGAATATATTCACCCAATCATTCGCACTTCGATTATTCAACCAGCACAAATTCACAGAGCACTGACTATTTAGTAAGATTAAGGGGTGAAATAAGAGACTACATCAATATTTATTGAGTTCCTACTTGACAGAATCACACTCTTGGTTTTCCTAACACTCTTAAGAGTTCGATATGCAGCCTTTGTCCATTTATTCCTGCTTATGATTATTCATTTAGCAGATACTTAATGAACACCAGCTATATGTGAGTCACTGTCCTGAGTATATTATATTGCATACATTAGATCTGGTATCTGTCTGTCCTCAAACAGTTTATATTTTAATTGGAGGAGAAAGGCAGTGAATAAGTAAGTAAATAAATGAATACAACATGGATGTTGATTTGTATGATGTAAGAAAGCAGTGAGATAATATAAAAGAAACTGAGGTGAATCAAGTCTGAGAGGATAACATTTAAACTAGGACTTGAAGCATTTTTCTACCATTCCAAAAAAAAAAAAAAAAACTTAATTGAATTAAGCCACCTGCACTCACATAGGCATTTAAGCCACATATGTGTTAGAACTAGGAATAACGTGTATTTTATTCACAGGTTACTTGTAATAGTGTCCAATCTAGATAGAAAGCTCACCACTTTTGCCATGGAACTTAAGGTGAGAGACCAAAGAAAAATAGACGTGCCTCTCTTCATCCACAGATGCTCAATTTCTGAAGAAATGATGAGCAAGTCATTAACTAGAACATTCAAACTCAGATACAACCAGTCAGTTTGGTATTCGCATACCTTGTCACTTTTGTCACTTCATTATTGGTCTCCTGAGCTCCACCCACATTTATGCTAGCAGGTCTTGTAATAACACTGAAAGTCAATTCTTCTGCTCGGTTTATTGAATCAGGTCCTGAACCTCACATTACCGAACTTGTTGTAGTAAACATGGGGTGTCCTGGAGATGATACTTCGTTCCAGGCTCCATGCATTCATAACAATCTAGGGTTTTTCACATTTGTTCTCTGGTTGGACAATTCCTAGGAAGCAAAACTATTGGTTGTTGGATGCTTAGCCTGAGCAAAGAGAAGAGAATTGAGGAGAGAGGGTAAGAAAAGAGATGGGGTTGTAGATGAATGGTCTCAACCGCTACAGTTTAGAGTAACAAGGATGAGTAAGGTTTCCAAGGATTAAGACAGCTATATTTGAGTACTCTTACCATTTTCCATTCTAGAGAACTATCTGCCAAAAGAGGACTTCCAGAGCAAGAGGCCACTGGGACTATTACTGAAGGATTACTACTAAATGGAGGCAAGACTTGTGCTGTATTTCTCATACTAAGACATAGTAGAATGATAGCCCTTTGAAGAATCCGTATGGGACACCCATGAGACAGATAACATTTTGATGGTACCCTGTCAACAGGCATGGATGAACAGATGATGGTCAGATTAACGGCAGCAATTAATAGAGAAACTATTAAGGCACAAATTAAATGAGAGACATCTGTCCTTTATTCCACTCCCATTCATTCTTCTCTCCACTCCCATTCCAGAGTGACCAGAAGGGCAAGGAGATTTCCCCGTGGCCTCACCAGTTCTCAGTCCCATCTTTGACATCAGGGCAAGACCAGGTATAGGAGGCAGACTAAAGCCTTACCACCCACTATTTCTTTCCAGACCTTTCAAGTCCCAAAGCTGTGTGTAGAAGGAAAAGGGGAATAGATTGGATATGAGTCTAATTCTTTAAGTAAGTTACTTTTTTGTGTCAAATGATTCAAACTTGTACAGGATAGCTTTCCTGTTTTTAGAAAATCTATCAAATATTTATGAAATGCACCTCAATAGGTGTTTAATTTTCTCCATATAGCTTCAAAAAAGTCAAAAGGGCTCTGATTCCAGTTAGCTTCTTGATATCCATAACCAACAATAGGTATTGGGAAATCCTGAATGCCAGAGGAATAATTGTACTGCTACACTATATACAACAGATAACTTTTGTTCACCTATTCTAAAGCAGGGTAGTTAAGAGGAAGTTCTAATAATACAGGTAAGAAACCTTTAATTGTTTTTGTTTTTCCTCCCTGGAGTCCCCCTATTATAGAAAGAATATGCGTTTTCTTTACCTTGAAAGATATTTGAAAGTATTATAAGAAGAAACATCTACAAAGTTTATACTTTCCTACCTAAAACATGTTATGCATTCAAAACACATTAGTTATTTGTAGCTGCATTACCTGGTAAAAATGGTAGCCTCTGAGCACATTTTTTCTGTAACATAGGAAACAATTTGCACACTTCTTTATAATAGAAGACAAGGTTTTATCATATACATATATATATATATATATATACACACACATATATATATACATATATATGTGTGTGTGTGTGTGTGTGTGTGTATATATATATATATATATATATATATATATATATGATATTTGATATTCCTTGGCTCCAAGAGAGCAGAAATCCTGAGCACAAAATATAGAAGGATCAGATTTGAACCAGTCTGAAGTCCAACCCCTCACCACAAGGGAAAGCCATATATAGACTGATGAGAAATTAGCTGTTCATATTTTGAAAGGGATATTGAGGGAATAATGAATCTTCTATAGTGAGAGCAGGGTTAAAGAGTATATTCTGAAATAACTTTGCGTTTAAAGCAAATACTAAAAACTTACTGAAGATGTAAAGAAAGCCAGGAATGAGAAAAATGATAGTGTGGCTGATATCTATGAGTAGGGGAAAAACATTAGAAGAGGTTCAGTAAAACTAAGATAACAAAAAAAATAATAACTGGTAAGAATTAACCCTGGCAGGAAAGGAAATTATCCTCTTAGCCATGCTCACAGAGAATATGCAAAAGTTACTTAAGGAAAAAAATACTAGAAACTGAATTCTAGACTACACATGCTAGAGCATCAAAACAAACCCTTTTGTTTTAACATACTTAACAGTATTTATGCTTATCATTCTATATTATTAGTATATTATACTGTAATATCATTATATTATCAATTACAATTGCTGTATTGATCTCATAAATTCTTCCACAAACTGTACAAGCACTTTAATACACATATACTATGAATAACTTAAGAGGAAGAGAGGATTTTTTTTTCAAAAGTCTATTAGGTAATGAATATTTTTCTCTCCCATCCATAAAATTGCAAGTTACTTTCAGACAGATACATGGGCTAAACAAAGTCTACCTAATTCTTACCAAACATAATTGGTTATTCAGAGTAAGCAACACTAGGGAAGGCAAAATGCCTTATAAAATGCTATTTTAACAATGCTCATCTCTGTCCTGGACATCTGCACATTTGACATTAATATGGGCGCATTTATTTTGACAATATCTTTTTTACCTCCTTTTTTTCTGAATAGGTATCTTTCAGAGAAGTAAGGTTTTATTGAATTTTGGGGGATTCCTAGAAGAGTGTAGGTTTGTATTCCAATTCTGTTATAAATATAAAATATCTAGCACATTTACATCATTAAAATTATAGGCTTATTCATTTGCATGATAATAATGCAGATGATGATATGAAATGATGGTTTTCTTACATAAGAAAGAAAACTTCATAAGTGAATTCACTTCATAAGTGAATATGATTTCTAATGTTTAAACAGAGGCATAATTTATTTTAACAACGTGTATTTATAGAAGCTACTAAAACAGGAGGTTTTTCCTTGGGTGTGTGTGTGAATTTCAAAAGAAAGAAGAAAAAACAAAGCTTTCATAACTAACAATGCTTATTACTGTTCCTAACACAATGACAGTAAAATAATATTGCCACTGAATAAGTAATTTTCATCTCAGGCCATCTGCAGATGTGACTCTATTAATTCAACAGGCACAAAAAGTTATTGGTATTCCCAGAGAAGTTAGGGGTTACATCATTTTCTAGACATTAGTTGACTATTGGTATTTTTAGATATCTGTCATTTATGTCTATGATAGATTAATGATAAACTAACTTGTACCTTAAAATATATTAATATTTGTGGCATACTTGCAACATGCATTCATTTTATTTTCCTGGTAAATAAACCCTGATTGAGGACTATAAAAATTAGGATACAAACATCATGATATAAAACAATTCACTGCTATCTCAAAAATGAATAAAATGTTTAATGAGATATTATAATGGATTGATTTAATTGATCATCACTACAGTTTAGTTCCTATCACACGATTAGGAACAAAGAAGATATATTACTTAAATGTGTACCTGTTGTGTCAGTGTTTGCTAATGTGTAAAATTCCAATGCTGTGCTAGGGAAGGTGAACTTTCCTAAAGGAGGAAACTTACAGGAAGGTTGAAATCTCTATCTTACCATGAAAGCTTTGCTCCAAAAGACATATTCATATGAGTGAGAGCCACCTTGATGTGACTTACTAAATTTATGGCCATGGTCCTGTTATATCTTCCAAATTCAATTTCTCAGTGAAACCGCACATGCTTTCCTCTAGAGAGTAAATTTTACACCTAAACATCCTGCCAGTTTTGAAGCTAAATAGCAATAAGTGAAAGGAACTGTTTTTATTATTTTTTTTTAGATAAAGTAACTGAGTCTTAAAGAGAGTATGCAATCCGAATAGGCCACACAGCCCACAATTGATTAAGGCAGGATTTTAAACTTATGCTGTAATATTTTCATTGTTATGAAGTGAATAACAAATCATAATACATATCGCAAATATTCTGTGAGAATTTGGGCTCAAGATACATGTTTTCAAATTTTAAGTAGGCTCCACACCGAACATGGGGCTTGAATTAACGACCCTGAGATCAAGAGTTACAAACTCTACCAACCGAGCCAGCCAGGCATCCGAGCCAGCCAGGCATCCCTAGATATTTACTTTTTAAAGAGATTTTTTTTTTTCTGGAACTCAGACCATGCAATGAAGGGGTATATACCAGAAACAAAGGAATTCCAAAAATTTGGAAGTTTGATATCCATTATCTGGATGTTAATTTCCCTCATAGTCTTAGCAAATAGGGCACAGATTGAAGGAGATAAGGCATATTGACATTTTTCTTCATGAACCTTTATTTTGTGTTAACATGCTCTTTGTTCTGGCATACAAATGTTTTAAATTATTCAGTGAATACTTCACAAGATTATACAGTTGACCCTTGAACAACATGGGTTTGAACCACATGGGTCCACTTCTATTCATTCTTGTTTGTAAATACAGTACATCAGTGTAAATATATTTTCTCATCATTATCTAAACATTTTGGGGCACCTGGGTGGCTTGGTCGGTTAAGCGTCCGACTTCGGCTCAGGTCATGATCTCATCGTCCGTGAGTTCAAGCCCTGCGTGGGGCTCTGTGCTGACAGCTCAGAGCCTGGAGCCTATTTCAGATTCTGTGTCTCCCTCTCTCTCTGCTCCTCCCCTGTTCATGCTCTGTCTCTCTCTGTCTCAAAAATAAATAAACGTTAAAAAAAAAAAAAGTTTTAAACATTTTACTTTGTCTAGACGACTTTATTGTAAGAATATGGTATATAACACATGTAACATGCAAAATATATGTTAATCAACTGTTTATGTCATAGGCAAGACTTCCAATCAATGTTAAGATATCAGAAGTTACGTTTTGTGGGAGTTAAGAGTTATACGTGGATTGTTTTCACTGCAAGGCCTTCAGTGTCCCTAACCCCACACTGTTCAAGGGTCAGCTGGAATATTACATTAGAGGAGGATGCTGTATGCAGTTGAGAAACACAGGTACATTCTTCAAAGTCTGATTTTGTTCTGTCTGATGAAAGTAATAAGAGATGAGACAAATTTTTGTGATAGATACAACAGGACCAAGGAGTGAGACCAGCATAGCTGGAGATCAGGACCTCTTTCATACAGTCGCTCTCTAGATATGAATGGATAAAAAGCTTCCCCACAAGAAGATCACATGGATATATACACTAGACTGGGTCTTGTTTCTTGGTAAAGCTAAAAAATAACTCAAAGTCTCTGATAAAGACCCCAAAACAAAACAAAGTCGTCCTAAATTTTAGGTTTTTAACTTCAGGCCTCTGGACGAAGCAAACACTCTATATGAATAATTGTACTTGAGATCTAGCCTTCAAAAAGTTATCTGAGACTGTTAAAAACTGAGAACAAACTGAGGGTTGAAGGGGGGTGGGAGGGAGGGCAGGGTGGGTGATGGGTATTGAGGAGGGCACCTTTTGGGATGAGCACTGGGTGTTGTATGGAAACCAATTTGACAGTAAATTTCATATATTAAAAAATAAATAAATAAATTTAAAAAAAAAAAATAAATAAAAAAAAAAAAAAAAAAAAAAAAAGTTATCTGAGATGAAGGTTCCAGAAATACAAATTAATAATAAAAATACATCCTTCATTTATAAGGGAGAACATAAATTACAGTATCATAACCACAAAATACTAAAATATTGAAATACTGAGGTAAGAGTATGATTTTTAAAATAAAAGAAATGCCGGGGTGCCTGGGTGGTTCAGTCGGTTAAGTGTCTGACTTCAGCTCAGGTCATGATCTCGCGGTTTGTGTGTTCGAGCCCCGCGTCTGTGCTGGCAGCTCAGAGCTTGGAGCCTGCTTTGGATTGTCTCTCTCTCTCTCTCTCTCTCTCTCTCTCTGCCCCTCCCCCACTCACGCTGTCTCTCCCTCTCTCTCAAAAATAAACATTAAAATAAAAAAAAAAAACACTGGGTTTAAATAAAATGGAACAAGAGAACTAAGAACAAGGAACAAGAGACTATCAAAGGAACAAGGACTATCTAAGGCCTAACAAAGGAACAAGAGACTATCAAAGTTTTAAATAGGGACTGTGCACCTAGCTGAGCACTGAAACGGCTCTTACTGAAGTGTCTGCGATGTCTCAAGGGACCTCAAAAGGCATCAGAAATGGGAAGGGCCAGAAAACCCGTGTACTAAGATGACCTAAAGGGTCTTTGTCAGATCTAGGTGGAAATCAGTAAACCTCAATCTCTAGAACTGTAACGAATTCCGCTTTGTGACACACAGTATTTGGAGAGCGGCTGGCAAGCACAAATATTCACTCCCCACGTTCGCGTATTAATTCCCTGTGACCAACAAACTTTGCAGCAGTTTTTCCGAGCGGTCCGAAAGACCGTTTCCCGGGAAGGCTGTCCTCGGGAAGACAACAAAGAAAGTGTTTACTTACCCACTCTGGGGTTGGTTTTCTTTCGGGACACAGAGATGGCTTGCGGAGATTCTCTGCAGACTCACTGCCCACCGGTGGGGGGAACGAGGTCAGCAGACCGCCTCCAGCTGAGGTCTGTCTGGTCACCCGCAGAAAGAGCAGCTTCACCTGAAGTTACCTCCTGCTGGGTTAACCTGAGGCTGCTGGCTGGACAAGGTGAGAGCGTAAAGGTTCACGCTCCCGCTCCACGTGGGCTATTCTGTCAGGCCAGGCTTGTTTCAGAGTTCCCCGGGAAGGATGCCCGAATCTTCAACAGGCCTGCGTTTACACCCCCATTTTGTCCCCTGCACAGTCCTGCTTCCAAAACCTTTCCTCAAAACACCTGAACTCTATCTGGCTATTATTCATTTCTTGAGGACGCCGCCTGGAACGGGAATCAAGAGTGTGTGTGTGTGTGTGTGTGTGTGTGTGTGTGTGTGAATCAAGTGCGATATTTAAAAATGAATGAGTGTGTGTGTGTGTGTGTGTGTGTGTGTATTTGGAATGCCAAACGTAAAGAGTGGGCCAAACTACAGATGAGAAGGTCCAAGGCTAAACATTAAGAGTTTAGAAATGAACTCAATTCTCTAATCATAGTACTGTAAATGGATGAGAATTTTCAGCTAAAAGACGGAAAGTACCAGACCGAATTAAAAAGAAAAGAGAAAGAAAAAAAGAAAAATTGGGCCCCGGGGTGCCTGGGCAGCTCAGTTGGTTAAGCATCTGACTTTGGCTCAGGTCATGATCTCATGGTTTGTGGGTTTGAGCCCTGCGTCCTGCTCTGTTATGACAGATCGAAGCCTACAGTCTTTGAATTCTGTGACTCCCTCTCTCTCTGCCCCTCCCCTGCTCATACTCTGTCTCTCTCTGTCTCTCAAAAATAAATAAATGTTAAAAAATGTAAAAAAAGAAAAATTGGGCCCTATCTTTTAAGGAGAATCACATCTAGACATAAGGATACAGAGAGATGAAAAGAAACCGAAAGGAAATGTTGAAGTATTTGCTGTCCTTACCAAATAACCAACGACACACCAAAAACCTGTGACTCAATGGCTACACCTGGAACTTTGTGGAAGAAGGTATTTTCCTGCCTCCTTCATGACTTTCTGTGAACTCACCTGCATCCACACTATTAACAAAAATGACTGTTATTTGAGAACATAGGCAACCAATGACACTGCATTCTACACAGTCCCTTTATACGTAAATCTTGACAAAAAAGAAAAGTAAGGGAGGGTCACCTGGGTGGCTCAGTTGGTTGGGCTTCCTACTCTTGGTTTTGGCTCAGGTCATGATCTCCCAGTTCGTGAGTTCAAGCCCCAGTTCGGGCTCTGCGCTGGCAGTGTGGAGGCTTCTTGGGATTCTCTCTTTCCATCTCTCTCTGCCCCACCTCTGCTCGTGTTCTATCTCTCTCCTCTTTCTCTCACTCTCTCTCAAAATAAATAAATACATATTAAAACAAAACAAAAAAAAAAGGAAAGGGAATTAGATTCTATCAGGGGGAGGAGAAGAGACTGAGAATTCCTTCCATGGTACAAGCACTCGTCCAACCACCATTGTGGCTGTTACTTCCTTTCCTCTGTGTCTGTTGTATGCTACATACTAATGAAATGTTAAAGATAATGTACACGCATCTAGACAATCCAAGTAATAATAACAGAGGGGAAGGAAGTAAAAGTCACTGCAAGCCATTGTTAACACAGGAAATTGAGATCTATGATGAAACATGTGAGTCCTCAAATCTCGGGTCTCCCAAATTTTATGCGTTATGGTTGTTCACCAATAACAGCTGCCACAACAAACAGTATTTTAAGAGACTTTACTATTATCTTTGCTTCAAGTACATTGCATGCATGGTAATTTATATTTGGCAGCAAGGGCAGGTTATGAGAAATATTGGTAAATAGAATTTATTAGAAGCAGATAGTGGCTTTCAGTTCGTAATAGTGAGCCGGAGGAATAGAAATGAAGTTTGGTTATTTTTACTTCTTTATTTACCTTTTAAAGTTTTTACAAGCTTCCATAAAAATGGTCTAGCATAGAAGCCAGGAATATTTTGTTTGAATGCCTTGGCTTCTAATTTCCAATATAATTCCATGCTTCACTTTGTTTTTCTTAAAAAAGTTATTTATTCCATTAGTGTATAATTTCTAATGTCAAAGGCACATTCTGCCTTGCCAAAAGCAAGCTCACTAAGATTTTTAGAGTAGTAAAACGAGATTAGGGTTGAGCCCTAAATGTGGAAAACTACTAACAGAAAATATTATTTTGGTCATGATGACCTTTTCTTTTTATCGGTAAAGTTTAAATTACAGAGAAGAAAAAAAATAATGAAATCCAAAGTAAATATTTTACTCAGACTTTTGAGGGTAAGCATTTTCAATTCTTGTGCAATATATAACATAATTATTGTGTCGGAATTGCTGCACAGAAGCATCCTCTTCATAAAGAAATACTAATTTTTGTTCACTGACAACAAGAAGCATTCAATTCAATATTCTGAGCAGAAAGTAGGTACGAATACACAAAGATCTGTATTTTCAAAGTATAAAAATCCTAAGGTATTTTGTGTCCAACTAATGTTTTATTGATCAAAATACATTATGATTGCATCAGAAGTGTTGTACATAATGTATACATTCATTTAACAAATATTTTTGAATCACTTACATGGTATCATGCATTTGCTGCGCTGAACACTGGGAAGACACACCACCTCCTTATCCTTGTGAGGCTTTGCTGGAGATCGAAATTAACCAAGTGAATACACTTTTAGAAATATTATCAGTGTGTAGTAAGTGCTTACTGCTTTCCATTCCCATTTCCCTTAACAGGTAATAAAAAGTTAAATATATTTCTTTCTTCAATTTTGTTCTGCAAATTCAATTATTTTTTAACCCATGTCAGACAGGTTTTATTTCCTGCTTCTACTAAAATTCTTTAACGGTCACCCGTAACCTTTCATAAGACCATGTCTGCAAAAACTTGCAAATATTTTTCTAAGGGTTAACTTCGTATATGCGATGCTTATCTACGTAATGGGTTAGTTGTATCTATTATATACATTTCATTCCTTCCCTCCTCCAATTTCTTTTGGTTTTATATTTTTTAATTTCATACAGAAATTGTCTGTTTGAAAATAGCCGTGGTGCATGGGGAGGAAGAGTAGCAGTGGTGCATGAGGAGAGGGAATTACCAGTAAGAAAATGAGAAGTGGCCAGTGTCAGAGGTGGGAGAAGCATGAAAAAGTGTGAACATCATAATTAACTGCCACTGGGGAATGGATCTGAGACAAATAAGCCAATGAATCATGGAGTGCTCTTAAATGGGGAGGTTGCAAGGGCAGGAAGGGTGACTGATGCTTGGGTTATATGTGTATTTAAGTAGAGCTTATCTATGTGAAAGTATGCAAGAATTTTAACAAGTCTTACTCTAGAAAACTTCTGCAGAGAGCACTCACTTGTCAAATCTCAACTCCCTTAGTGAAAGTCAGTAACACCTTTCTTTGCTCACATAGCCTTTTTAAAATATCCTAATCGTAGTATCCATCAACTGACAACACGTATTTTAGTCTTCTGTCCATGTTTCTGAATTCTACAGCAATTTGTGAATTTCATAGATTAAGAAACTTTGCATTTATAGTTAAATTTCTTAGTAAACATGCCTTTCTATATCTACAAAGATAAATGTTAGATTAACCAAGGTCAAATATTTCATTTTTGAATCCCAAGGGTTAATATACTACTAGCAAATAGTAAATTATTCACTACGTTCATGCTAAATGAAACAAAAGACAAACATTTAATCACTAACAATAAAAGGATGGGATCAGAATCATGAATTCGCAGTATTTTTAGTTTGAATCTCAGAAATCTTTAACCCATGGGAATTTTTTAAGTTGATTTATTTTGAGAGAGAGAGAGAGAGAGAGAGAGAGAGAGCAGAACAAGCACCAGCAGGAAAGGGGCAGAGAGAGAGAGGGAGTGAGATCATCTCAGGCCTTCTCAGCACGGTCAGTGCAGAGCCCAAAACAGGGCCCGATCTCACGAAATGTGAGATCATGACCTGAGGTGAGATCATGATCCAAGTCAAAATTAATAGTTGGATGCTTAACCAGCTGAGCTACCCAGGCGCCCCTAGCCCTTAGGAATTTTGAATGTTCGTGTTACTAATTTCGAAGTTGTTTCTTAGGCATCTAACAATGTTTTATCACCTTCTGTTACACATGATTTTATTTCAGTCTTTTGTTTAGAAGTAGCTTGCACCATCAGAGAGTCTATATATCAACACAACGGAACATTATCTGTCTGCAATGGGAAAAGAGGGAGATGTTTATGTGATAATACGGAACAATCTCAAGTACATATATACATATTTGTATGTGTGAAAAAGCAAATTACAGAACAGTATGTGTAATATTTTACCATTTTTAAAACAAGGGTGAGCATATATATAGATACATATATGCATTTCTTTTACTTGTAAAAAATAAATTAATAAAAATATAAACACTGGGAATAGGAAATAAAAATGAATTTGAAAATGGTTATTTACCAGAAGAAAGGGAACAGGGCGAAGGGACAGGTATGGAAGACTAACATTTCTGCATACATTTTCACATATATTTCACTTTTTTGATCATGATTTTTAACATTCAGAAGGTAAAGTTGTATTAAAAATCTCAATCTTGGGGATCCTGGGTGGCTCCGTTGGTTAAGCATCCAACTCCTTTTTTTTTTTTTAATTTTTTAATGTTTATTTATTTTTGAGAGAGAGAGAGAGAGAGAGAGAGAGAGAGCATGAGAGGGGAAGGGGCAGAGAGACAGAGGTAGACATAGAATCTGAACCAGGCTCTGGCTCTGAGCTGTCAGCACAGAGCCCAATGCAGGACTCGAACTCACAAACCATGAGATCATGACCTGAGCTAAATTCAGACGCTTAACCGACTGAGCCACCCAGGCACCTTAAGGACCCAACTCTTGATTGCAACTCAGGTCATGATCTCAAGGTCCATGAGTTTGAGCCCTGCCATAGACCCTGCATTGGACCTGGAGCCTGCTTAAGATTCTCCCTCTCTCTCGCTCTGCCCTTCACCTGCTCATGCACTCTCTCTCTGTCCTCTCAAAAAAATCTCTCAATCTCATAATATCGAGAATAAACTAAAACGAAAAGAACTTTGTTGTATCCCAAATTACTGATGTAACCACACAAACAGAATACTTTTTGATGACTTTAGATATTGTTTTAACTATGTATCCTAATAAAATAGATTCTAGATGTAAACACACAGCTGCAAAGAAAACCTACATCTAATTTATTAGTCCGATCATTACAAGGTAATGCTAATATTAATACTGTGAATATTTTTCTGAATTAAGAACGTACAAATAAGTACAGTAACATTAAGAGGGACTAACATATACCTCAGTAAAAACTGGAAAAGGTATATCAAATAAAAAAATCAAGAAAAATACTGTACTATTAATTTTTTTTTTAATTTAAGTAATCTCTACACCAACGTGAGGCTTGAACTCACATGAGGCTTGAACTCATGACCCCAAGATCAAAGAGCCACATGCCCTTCCGACTGAACCAGCCATATGCTACTATACTATTAAATTTGAATTAGGAATTTCACATATGAATTTATGTTAGTTTTCTTTCTTTTCAAAAATACCTATTTTCTAATTTCATCAACTGAAAAAGTCTAGAAGCAATGGGAACATAATACCGATGTGGATACTTCACATAGAAATTGGTTTCTCTATCACTTCCCTCTAAAATAAACCAAGACAGAAACTAACCTGATCTAGGGGGGCAAGAAAGATTCAAGAGACCCAGAGACATTTTGTTGTACCAGAAAACAAAGTAAGCAAAGAATAATGGGGTAAAATTTAAAAAGTGAGTCCATTTGAAGGGGTTCTCATTAACCAAAGATTAAAAAGTAGAGCATCAAAATAATAACAATAATGAATTGATCAAAATGCATTGAACTAAAAAAAAAAACAAAACTCCATGAGCTCATATTAATACACACACAAGACAAAAAAGGTAACCAAACAGATGCAGGGAACACCATTTTAAGTAATTATAATAATAACTACATAAGCTAACATTTTCAATTAAATGGAAAAACTAAAGCATTAATTTTGTATTTACAGTATAAACCATGCCCTACAGAATAAACATCATTTAGTTGATAAGTAAAAATCTCTTTTATAATTACACTGCAACTAATAAATATAGAAGGCATAATTAACTTAGAAAACCAACATTTTATAGCCCTTAATAAGAGATTTGGGTAACGCCTCTCAGTGCGTAAAGCTGTTAGTTGAAAGCTTTACAATGGACAACAATGGATGTCACCACCTAAATTCACTGATCCACTTTAACCAAAAGTGGCACAAGATTTATATCCCTGAAGTATACAATATGAAGTATACAGCATAAATTATTTTTGCTTAGTGAAACCTACATCTCATCGGAACTTTAGAACAAAAGCCCATGCTTTTAGAGATGTGTGCTAAAGTATGTATCAGTAAAATAACATGACCTAATGATTGACATTTGCTATGGAACAATTCATTTGGACGGAAGGGAAGAGAGAGAGAGAGGAAAAAGGAGAGAGGGGAGAGAAGATAGATGAAATAAGAGTCCTGATGAATTTAGGTGATGGGCATTTTGGAGTTGATTATTTTAGTTCCCTAACTGATAGTATGTTTGAAGTACTTCATAATTCAAAAAAAAAAAAAATGTAGTGGGAACACTGACAGTAAAGTAAACCAATTTTGGTACAGAGTGTGGATAGAACAGGTGATTTCCTTGTAGAAAAATGAGTGTGAGATTCTGGTAGAATATTAAATAATGTCAGGTTAAAAGTTTGATAAAGTTTGGCCAAAACTTATCAGTGAGTTTCAGTCTTGGCCAATAAATAACTAAACAAGCAAATAAATAAACAAATAGAAGATTGAAGACTCTAGGTAGCAAGCACTTCATTAGGACCTGGGATTACAAAAATAATCACAGCTTGGTTCTCACCCTTGGAAAAAGTATAATCTAGAAGCTCCCATTGGACCTAAGGATAGAGACTTGGAAGTCTTCATCAAAATCATAGTTAAGCACTTTCTAGTCTTTCTGGGTTTTATTTTGTTTTGTTTTGTTTTTACATCTCAACAAATATCTGACTAAATGATTATTTCAAAAACTACTCAAAACACTGAAACCATTTTCTGCTTTTGCCTTATAATGCCACTTTATTTTTTTTTTTTTGATTCTTGATGTCTTTTATTTTATTTATTTATTTATTTATTTATTTATTTATTTATTTTTTTAATATATGAAATTTACTGTCAAATTGGTTTCCATACAACACCCAGTGCTCATCCCAAAAGGTGCCCTCCTCAATACCCATCACCCACCCTGCCCTCCCTCCCACCCCCCATCAACCCTCAGTTTCTTCTCAGTTTTTAACAGTCTCTTATGCTTTGGCTCTCTCCCACTCTAACCTCTTTTTTTTTTTTTTTCCCTTCCCCTCCCCCATGGGTTTCTGTTACATTTCTCAGGATCCACATAAGAGTGAAACCATATGGTATCTGTCTTTCTCTGTATGGCTTATTTCACTTAGCATCACACTCTCCAGTTCCATCCACGTTGCTACAAAAGGCCATATTTCATTTTTTCTCATTGCCACGTAGTATTCCATTGTGTATATAAACCACAATTTCTTTATCCATTCATCAGTTGATGGACATTTAGGCTCTTTCCATAATTTGGCTATTGTTGAGAGTGCTGCTATAAACATTGGGGTACAAGTGCCCCTATGCATCAGGACTCCTGTATCCCTTGGATAAATTCCTAGCAGTGCTATTGCTGGGTCATAGGGTAGGTCTATTTTTAATTTTCTGAGGAACCTCCACACTGCTTTCCAGAGCGGCTGCACCAATTTGCATTCCCACCAACAGTGCAAGAGGGTTCCCGTCTCTCCACATCCTCTCCAGCATCTATAGTCTCCTGATTTCTTCATTTTGGCCACTCTGACTGGCGTGAGGTGGTATCTGAGTGTGGTTTTGATTTGTATTTCCCTGATGAGGAGCGACGTTGAACACCTTTTCATGTGCCTGTTGGCCATCCGGATGTCTTCTTTAGAGAAGTGTCTATTCATGTTTTCTGCCCATTTCTTCACTGGGTTGTTTTTCGGGTGTGGAGTTTGATGAGCTCTTTATAGATTTTGGATACTAGCCCTTTGTCCGATGTGTCATTTGCAAATATCTTTTCCCATTCCGTTGGTTGCCTTTTAGTTTTGTTGGTTGTTTCCTTTGCTGTGCAGAAGCTTTTTATCTTCATAAGGTCCCAGTAATTCACTTTTGCTTTTAATTCCCTTGCCTTTGGGGATGTGCCGAGTAAGAGATTGCTACGGCTGAGGTCAGAGAGGTCTTTTCCTGCTTTCTCCTCTAAGGTTTTGATGGTTTCCTGTCTCACATTCAGGTCCTTTATCCATTTTGAGTTTATTTTTGTGAATGGTGTGAGAAAGTGGTCTAGTTTCAACCTTTTGCATGTTGCTGTCCAGTTCTCCCAGCACCACTTGTTAAAGAGACTGTCTTTTTTCCATTGGATGTTCTTTCCTGATTTGTCAAAAATGAGTTGGCCATACGTTTGTGGGTCTAGTTCTGGGGTTTCTATTCGATTCCATTGGTCTATGTGTCTGTTTTTATGCCAATACCATGCTGTCTTGATGATGACAGCTTTGTAGTAGAGGCTAAAGTCTGGGATTGTGATGCCTCCTGCTTTGGTCTTCTTCTTCAAAATTACTTTGGCTATTCGGGGCCTTTTGTGGTTCCATATGAATTTTAGGATTGCTTGTTCTAGTTTCGAGAAGAATGCTGGTGCAATTTTGATTGGGATTGCATTGAATGTGTAGATAGCTTTGGGTAGTAGTGACATTTTGACAATATTTATTCTTCCAATCCATGAGCAGGGAATGTCTTTCCATTTCTTTATATCTTCTTCAATTACCTGCATAAGCTTTCTATAGTTTTCAGCATACAGATCTTTTACATCTTTGGTTAGATTTATTCCTAGGTATTTTATGCTTCTTGGTGCAATTGTGAATGGGATCAGTTTCTTTATTTGTCTTTCTGTTGCTTCATTGTTAGTGTATAAGAATGCAACTGATTTCTGTACATTGATTTTGTATCCTGCAACTTTGCTGAATTCATGTATCAGTTCTAGCAGACTTTTGGTGGAGTCTATTGGATTTTCCATGTATAATATCATGTCATCTGCAAAAAGCGAAAGCTTGACTTCATCTTTGCCAATTTTGATGCCTTTGATTTCCTTTTGTTGTCTGATTGCTGATGCTAGAACTTCCAGCACTATATTAAACAACAGCGGTGAGAGTGGGCATCCCTGTCGTGTTCCTGATCTCAGGGAAAAGCTCTCAGTTTTTCCCCGTTGAGGATGACGTTAGCTGTGGGCTTTTCATAAATGGCTTTTATGATCTTTAACTATGTTCCTTCTATCCTGACTTTCTCAAGGGTTTTTATTAAGAGAGGGTGCTGGATTTTGTCAAAGGCCTTTTCTGCATCGATTGACAGGATCATATGGTTCTTCTCTTTTTTTTTGTTAATGTGATGTATCACGTTGATCGATTTGCGAATGTTGAACCAGCCCTGCATCCCAGGAATGAATCCCACTTGATCATGGTGAATAATTCTTTTTATATGCTGTTGAATTCGATTTGCTAGTATCTTATTGAGAATTTTTGCATCCATATTCATCAGGGATATTGGCCTGTAGTTCTCTTTTTTTACTGGGTCTCTGTCTGGTTTAGGAATCAAAGTAATACTGGCTTCATAGAATGAGTCTGGAAGTTTTCCTTCCCTTTCTATTTCTTGGAATAGCTTGAGAAGGATAGGTATTATCTCTGCTTTAAACGTCTGGTAGAACTCCCCTGGGAAGCCATCTGGTCCTGGACTCTTATTTGCTGGGAGATTTTTGATAACCGATTCAATTTCTTCGCTGGTTATGGGTCTGTTCAAGCTTTCTATTTCCTCCTGATTGAGTTTTGGAAGAGTGTGGGTGTTGAGGAATTTGTCCATTTCTTCCAGGTTGTCCAATTTGTTGGCATATAATTTTTCATAGTATTCCCTGATAATTGTTTGTATCTCTGAGGGATTGGTTGTAATAATTCCATTTTCATTCATGATTTTATCTATTTGGGTCATCTCCCTTTTCTTTTTGAGAAGCCTGGCTAGAGGTTTGTCAATTTTGTTTATTTTTTCAAAAAACCAACTCTTGGTTTCGTTGATCTGCTCTACAGTTTTTTTAGATTCTATATTGTTTATTTCTGCTCTGATCTTTATGATTTCTCTTCTTCTGCTGGGTTTAGGCTGCCTTTGCTGTTCTGCTTCTAGTTCCTTTAGGTGTGCTGTTAGATTTTGTATTTGGGATTTTTCTTGTTTCTTGAGATAGGCCTGGATTGCAATGTATTTTCCTCTCAGGACTGCCTTCGCTGCGTCCCAAAGCGTTTGGATTGTTGTATTTTCATTTTCGTTTGTTTCCATATATTTTTAAATTTCTTCTCTAATTGCCTGGTTGACCCACTCATTCGTTAGTAGGGTGTTCTTTAACCTCCATGCTTTTGGAGGTTTTCCAGACTTTTTCCTGTGGTTGATTTCAAGCTTCATAGCATTGTGGTCTGAAAGTATGCATGGTATAATTTCAATTCTTGTAAACTTATGAAGGGCTGTTTTGTGACCCAGTATATGATCTATCTTGGAGAATGTTCCATGTGCACTCGAGAAGAAAGTATATTCTGTTGCTTTGGGATGCAGAGTTCTAAATATATCTGTCAAGTCCATCTGATCCAATGTATCATTCAGGGCCCTTGTTTCTTTATTGACTGTGTGTCTAGATGATCTATCCATTTCTGTAAGTGGGGTGTTAAAGTCCCCTGCAATGATCACATTCTTATCAATAAGGTTGCTTATGTTTATGAGTAACTGTTTTATATATCTGGGGGCTCCGGTATTTGGCGCATAGACATTTATAATTGTTAGCTCTTCCTGATGGATAGACCCTGTAATTATTATATAATGCCCTTCTTCATCTCTTGTTACAGCCTTTAATTTAAAGTCTAGTTTGTCTGATATAAGTATGGCTACTCCAGCTTTCTTTTGGCTTCCAGTAGCATGATAAATAGTTCTCCATCCCCTCACTCTCAATCTAAAGGTGTCCTCAGATCTAAAATGAGTCTCTTGTAGACAGCAAATAGATGGGTCTTGTTTTTTTATCCATTCTGATACCCTATGTCTTTTGGTTGGCGCATTTAATCCATTTACATTCAGTGTTATTATAGAAAGATACGGGTTTAGAGTCATTGTGATGTCTGTATGTTTTATGCTTGTAGTGATGTCTCTGGTACTTTGTCTCACAGGATCCCCCTTAGGATCTCTTGTAGGGCTGGTTTCGTGGTGACAAATTCCTTCAGTTTTTGTTTGTTTGGGAAGACCTTTATCTCTCCTTCTATTCTAAATGACAGACTTGCTGGATAAAGGATTCTCGGCTGCCTATTTTTTCTGTTTAGCACACTGAAGATATCGTGCCAAGCCTTTCTGGCCTGCCAAGTTTCAAAGGAGAGATCAGTCACGAGTCTTATAGGTCTCCCTTTATATGTGAGAGCACGTTTATCCCTTGCTGCTTTCAGAATCTTCTCTTTATCCTTGTATTTTGCCAGTTTCACTATGATATGTCATGCAGAAGATCGATTCAAGTTACGTCTGAAGGGAGTTCTCTGTGCCTCTTGGATTTCAATGCCTTTTTCCTTCCCCAGTTCAGGGAAGTTCTCAGCTATAATTTCTTCAAGTACCCCTTCAGCACCTTTCCTCTCTCTTCCTCCTCTGGGATACCAATTATGCGTATATTATTTCTTTTTAGTGTATCACTTAGTTCTCTAATTTTCCCCTCATACTCCTGGATTTTTTTATCTCTCTTTCTTTCAGCTTCCTCTTTCTCCATAACTTTATCTTCTAGTTCACCTATTCTCTCCTCTGCCTCTTCAATCCGAGCCGTCGTGGTTTCCATTTTGTTTTGCATTTCGTTTAAAGCGCTTTTCAGCTCCTCGTGACTGTTCCTTAGTCCCTTGATCTCTGTAGCAAGAGATTCTCTGCTGTCCTGTATACTGTTTTCAAGCCCAGCGATTAATTTTATGACTATTATTCTAAATTCACTTTCTGTTATATTATTTAAATCCTTTTTGATCAGTTCATTAGCTGTTGTTATTTCCTGGAGATTCGTCTGAGGGGAATTCTTCCGTTTGGTCATTTTGGATAGTCCCTGGAGCGGTGAGGACCTGCAGGGCACTTCCCCTGTGCTGTGGTGTATAACTGGAGTTGGTGGGCGGGGCCGCAGTCCGACCTGATGTCTGTCCCCAGCCCACCGCTGGGGCCACAGTCAGACTGGTGTGTGCCTTCTCTTCCCCTCTCCTAGGGGCGGGATTCACTGTGGGTTGGCGTGTCCCGTCTGGGCTACTTGCACACTGCCAGGCTTGTGGTGCTGGGGAGCTGGCGTATTAGCTGGGGTGGGTAGGCAAGGTGCACGGGGGCAGGAGGGGCAGACTTAGCTCGCTTCTCCTTAGGTCATCCACTTCAGGAGGGGCCCTGTGGCAGCGGGAGGGAGTCAGATCCACTGCCGGAGGTTTGGCTCCGCAGAAGCACAGAGTTGGGTGTTTGCGCGGAGCGAGCAAGTTCCCTGGGAGGAACTGGTTCTCTTTGGGATTTTGGCTGGGGGATGGGCGGGGGAGATGGCGCTGGCGAGCGCCTTTGTTCCCCGCCAAGCTGAGCTCTGCCGTCCGGGGGCTCAGCAGCTCTCCCTCCCTTTGTCCTCCAGCCTTCCCGCTTTCTGAGCAGAGCTGTTAACTTATGACCTCCCAGACGCTAAGTCGCGCTTGCTGTCGGAACACAGTCAGTCCGGCCCCTCCGCTTTTGCCAGCCCGACTCGGGGGCTCTGCTTGGCCGGCGAGCCGCCCCTCCGCCCCGGGTTCCCTCCCGCCAGTCCGTGGAGCGCGCACCGCCTCGCCGCCCTTCCTACCCTCTTCCGTGGGCCTCTCGTCTGCGCTTGGCTCCGGAGACTCCGTTCTGCTAATCCTCTGGCGGTTTTCTGGATTCTTTAGGCAGGTGTAGGTGGAATCTAAGTGATCAGCAGGACGCGCGGTGAGCCCAGCGTCCTCCTACGCCGCCATCTTCCGGAACCTCTATAATGCCACTTTATATAATTGATTCACTTTATAAATTACCCTTTGATAATTTCTTTTTTATTCAAAAGGAAAAGAATGCTGAGCTAATATTTTAATGATAATGATTCAATTTCTCATATCACTTAAATATGCAGATATAAAATGGACTTGTAGTTTTCTGTAACAGACTTCACAAAGTTCCTACCAGACAGAATAGAAAGAAATGATATAAAAGCCTAAAGTGATAACAAATGATCAAAGTCATTCTTGCACTTTATAGAATGCATTTCATTATACTTATAGATATGGAAATTTGTCTGCCACTTAGCCATCTAATCAAACTGGCAATTATTTTCTTCAGGATCTGCATTGATAGCAAAATAAACCTAGCCATTGCATCAGTATTATAATAGTTACGGAAATTGGACCTCAGAGTGACACTTCATATTGACTAAGTCTAGACTACAAGGCAGAGTGGTAACTATAAAATTATGCCATGACCAAACTGTAAGTGCTGAAATGATCTCAGAGAAAACATAACAGAGGGAAAGGAAGCAAATATCATTTTCATACGGATTTAAGTTTCTTGAAAATATTGTAAAACTTTTCATAACATAGGCAAATCAACGCACATTAATTGCTAACTATAAACTGACAACTTTAAAGTAATAATCTAGACCTTTGTTTCAAAATGTTCTGTAATTCTTATAAGCCATGAAATTGAGTGAATTTTGTACCTGGTAATATAATACCTTTAAAGGAGGAGGAGGGTGCTTAAATAAGTGTGCAAGTGACTATTCACATTATAGTATGGTCAGTGATAGAATAGTGTTCACATGGATTGCAGTCAAGGGCAATTACATGAAAAAATGCATAAAAGGAGAAACCTCAGGTAAGATGGCCCTTAATGGGGTTTTCATAAATGAAGATCATATACTCATGATCAAGGTTCACAGTATGTTGAGGGAAAGCAAAGCTACAGTCAGATTTGTGGACAGTGTAGATTAACAAGTGAAAGAAATGTTTGGACACATAGGCTGGAATTAATGCAAGAGGATCAAAAACAATGTAAATGCTCTTTTCAGTTTGCTAATCAATGAAGAGTCAATAATGCTTTTATTTTGGGAGGTGATCTCATTAGAACTGTAAGCTTGCTAATTTGAAATAGGACAAAACAGATCCGGCAACCAGTTAGTAATTTAGGCAAGAATGAAGGGTAAACTTGGGTGCCATCATGGGAATTTTTCAGGTACAAAGGTCATCTGAAGTCTGACTGAACTGAGTAAAGAAGGCGGGAGGGAAATGATCAAAGATGGTTCTAGGCTGGGTAAGTGGGAGAACTGTGCTATCAACAGGAAACTGGGATGGAAGGGTTAATTCCCTTAGGGAAATCTGATGAGTTTTGGAGAGCCTCTGTAGAGCATCACAGGTAGTTCACTTAAAGGAATTGGAAAGAATGGCATAGCTGGGACTATGAAGTCCAGGTATAATATTCTGAAACTGTGATCTTGCAAAAACAAAACAAAACAAAACAAAACAAACAGACCAAAAAAAAAACAAAAACAAAAACAAAAAAACAGGAGTGGGTATGGAAGAGCCATCATTTATGATTGGCTGATGTTCTAATTATTTTTTTCCATAAACCATCACCCTCTCAAATTATTCTTTGGGTCTATAGAAGAAATATAAGAAGGAAAAATATGAAAACCAAGCAAACAAACAAGTAAAAACAAACTCAGCCACAAAGGGTTTTGAAGTTCAAATACATAATGTAATTATATGAAGTTAGGATATTAAATAAATAATAAAAAGATAATATTTTATATAGCTTCTCTATTCTCTATAGTACCCAATGCTTAACTTTTATACTAAGTAAATACTTCATAAGAAACTAATTAATGAATTGCAATTACATGTACATATATTAATGAATACAGATAATGGTGACGTATCAGCTTGCCATCGATAGTGTAATAAAAGAAGCTAATTATTTCTAATGTAACAACAATATTTACAAATACATTAATGACTTTTGTACATCGTCAATTTGAAGTTACTAATATAATAAAGCCCATAATATCAAAAGCAATTACTATTCTTATTAATTAGCTACTGATGCAATAAAATTCTAAGAAACATAATTGAATCAAGGGCAAGCTATCAATTTAAAAGATTTTAAAAATAAATACAGCGTATCTGAGAAATTTTATCAAAATAGATAAATGTTTTTTCACATTCCATCTTTTCACAAGATTAAATCAGATGCATTTCTATTTAGCAATTTTAAGGTTTTATTCTGAAAGCAGCTTCAATTATGGTTTGGTATCTTCAGAAGCTGGAACACTGATTAGCATATTGTAGATAGTACCCAACAAATTCTGTTGGAAAAAAATGAATGAATAAAGACTAGATAATCCAATCAACTGATTTCTAGATAATAAAACTTATTATCTACTATATATTTATAATCTGTCAGAGCTTGTCCTAAGCAAAGGCTCTTATCTTATTAATTCTCACAGGGTTCTATGAGATAAGGATCCCTCAAACGGGGAAATAAAGTTAGGAATGCCTATGGATTTTATTTAAGGTCCTACAGATGGTACTGATTGGTGATGGTATTGGAACCTGTCCATTTCCTCCCCAAACCCTTGGTTTTAAAGTGCTGTCTTATACTCCATTTTTATTTCCTTCTCAAAGTCTTTCCTTTCCATTGACTATTATTTTATTTTCTGAAGAATCATTCCGATAGTTATTGCTTTAAATTCTTGGTATAATGTAATGGTTTCTACTCATGTATTTATTTTTCATTTCTCATCATAGAGGAATCTGATTAGCTCACCTTAAGTGGCTCAAAAATCATACAAAAGTAAGTTGGAACGAGTCAGTTAAGTTTTATGTACCCAACATTTTCCACTGCTAAATCTGAAATATGCTGTCAACCTATGTTGTGGTATTCCTAGGATCTCTAACCAGTAGTATATGTTTTATTTTATTTTATTTTATTTTACTTTTTAAATTAAATTAAATTAAAATTATTTTATTTTATTTTATTTTATTTTATTTTATTTTATTTTATTTATTTTTAAGTAGGGTTCACACCCTGGGCAGAGCCCAACATGGGACTAGAACTCACAACGCTGAGATCTAGACCTGAGCTGTGACCAAGAGTTAAACCCGTAACTGACTGAGCCACCCAGGCACCCCCAGTAGTAAATAGTTTAATTCATTGATGCAAAAAAAACCCCAGGAAGTTTAAATATTATTTAAAAAAAATGTTCAACATGTTCATTAAGGACCTTTGTTACGAAGAATTAAGCTCAGATACTGTGATTAAATCATAAGCATTATGAATATATTTATATATACATATACACATGTCTTTATATCTACAATTTTCTTCTTTATAAGGCTTTTCAATGGTATATTTACTTTATGTTATTTATTTTATTTTTTAATTTTATTTAAATCCAAGTTGTTAACATATATACATATTTTTCTTCAGTTCATGGATTTTGTCTTTTTAGTTTTGTAAATATGCTTGCTTCTTCTCTCATACCTTGCTTTTCTCATTTTCATATATTTCTTGAATATGATGAGGTTTGTCACGCTTACAGATTCTCGCTATAGCCTTACATTTAAAATCTCCAAGTTGTTTATCCTTGATTCTTCTCATGCTTGTTGGTTAGAAAGTGTACTAACGGCATCTTTCGAATGACCTAATGGCTACAAACATACTGATAAGTCTTGTCAGTGTCTGCGAACTCTGTCGTGACTGATAAGAAATGAATCATAGACCACATCAATATGGAAGCAAAGCTCCATTATAGAAGAAAATGCATTCTGGCGCATGTATTGGGTGTTTGAATAGCAGAACTAAATTCCATTAGCAAGAAGTTTCAAAGCAGCAGTGTAGGTAGGCTGGCCTAAGAGAGAAGGTCTCCACCACTAGATAGAAGGCTTAATAAGTCACATGATGATAAGCATTTTTCAAAAAGGAAACTTTTTCTTTTCATTTGGTCTGAAGCTATACATGGCTGAGACACATTAAAGTGTAGCAGAGGGGCGCCTGGGTGGCGCAGTCGGTTGGGCGTCCGACTTCAGCCAGGTCACGATCTCGCGGTCCGTGGGTTCGAGCCCCGCGTCAGGCTCTGGGCTGATGGCTCCGAGCCTGGAGCCTGTTTCCGATTCTGTGTCTCCCTCTCTCTCTGCCCCTCCCCCGTTCATGCTCTGTCTCTCTCTGTCCCAAAAATAAATAAATGTTGAAAAAAAAATTTAAAAAATAAAAAAAAAATAAAAAAAAAATAAAGTGTAGCAGAAAGGGATGGGCATATTACGGGTTAGCAACCTCTGCAGTGAATTTTAACTCCTTAGTCAGCGGGTGACCTGTATGTGTGAAAAGGAGCGAAGCAGGGAGAACACCACAACTATACCCGCGACCTCTTACCCTTGAACTGCGGACACACTCTTGTCTCAGGCTCTGGTGAAACTCCTTTCTCACTGCATCACAGAGGAGTAATGCTCATAAGTCCCGGTCTGAATTTGGTACCCAAACAACAACAACAGAGTCGCCTTGGACTGAGTCTCCTTACCATCCCACTTTGCTTCATTAAGTGACTTTACCACCAAAGCCTTTTCTGTTGTTGCTACTGTTAACACAATCAAACCTTCACTACCACAGTACAACAATCTCACTTAAAAACATTGTCTCAATGAATGCCATGAGGCCAGTGAAGTTGACGAAAAGCCTAGTTTTAATTTTGGCTGAAAGGATCCTGGGTATGTGTGCGTGCGAGCGTGTGTGTGTGTTTTGATCCCTGTGTGTTCTTTACTTCACATCACTAAAACAGAGAGAAAAACATTCAAAAAAAGCATAGGCTTTAAGGTAACTATAAGTGACGTTGCCCTATTATTGGCATGTCCTCCTGTCACCCATGGAAAACAAAGACATCAAATTACCCTGTTAGATTCAGGATATTTTTGGTTTTACTTGATGTCAGCTTCCCCCAAGAAATCCCGCTGAAGAGCCAAAGCGAGCAACCCTGTATGGGACCTTGCTTGCTCCTAAAGAAACTTGCAGATGACCTTCTCACTCCCCACCACAAGGAGTTCAAACATTTCACACGGCAAATGAAGCATGTATTTTACCAGTTTCTCTATGTTATTTGTGTGTATGTCTATGTATGCATGTGTGTGCACATATGTGTTTCTTTTTTCTCAATTTTCTGATGTTTAGTGACAGGTCAATTTCCATGAGCAGAGACTTCATCTGGCCTAGTTTCACATATAGTAATCTATTTACTCATCATAACCAAGATGGAAGATGTCTATTGCTAAAGAAGAATCTCTTAAAATTGGACTATCTCTCCAAAGCCTTGTGCCTGTGATCAAGGGGGTCTGTTATAAAAGGCAAGTCTTTTTTATGAGAGAGCACAGACTGGGTGATGGCGTCAGATGTTACCAGCATTGTAGCATCTAAAAACGTGCAAGCAGAATTCCATTAAATGTTAGCAAAACTACAATTTATAGAAGGACATGAAATAAATGAGATGCAATTTTAAAAGAAAACAATATACCAGGGCCCTGGGTGTCTCAGTCCGTTAAACATCCAACTCTTGATTTCAGCTCAGGTCATGATCTCACAGTCCGTGGGACTGTGCATTGGGCTCTATGCTGACAGCACAGAGCTTGCTTGGGATTCTCTCTCTCCCTCTCTTTCTGACCCTCCCCTGCTTGTGCTCACTCTCTCTCTCTCTCTCTCTCTCTCTCTAATAAATAAATCAAAACTTTTAAAAATTCTTTAAAAGAGAAAAGAAAAGAAAACAATATTAGGTGTACTAGTTTAACTACTTTTGCAACTTCCTGTGAGTCTTTAATTACTTCAAAATTAAAAGTTTCTTTTTACAAAGTGCTAAGTAAAATTACTAGTTCCACTATTTTCATTGTGACAATTTGTCATAGTCAATCCACTATTTAGTTATTTAACCTTGTTTTTTTTTTCTTATAGAATCTGAAATAGCCTGTCATTAAATTGCTACCATTTCTTTTTGCTAATTTTCAGATCATTTCAAATTACAGAAATTATGGCAGTAATTAATATTTATGTAGAGCCTTACTGGTTACATTGCTTCAGTACACCTTTTTAATGATACAATTGTTTTAGTAACTTTTTGATCTATTTAATCGATGACAACACTGAGGCTCAATGTGAAAAGGGGACCTATACAAGGTCACATAGCTGGTTGAATGCCAGCCATGATTCATATTTCTGTTCTCAAAACGTACATCTTCTGTTCTTTTTCTCTACATAATAACTGAAGGGACTTTAGCGATCTCTAAGGCTGCACAGCTCATTATAATGTTGAAGAAACTGAGGCTCAGGGGGGGTCAAGTAGCTGGCCACTGGGAGGCTTGAGGCAGAGTTCAAACATCAACCAATAGCCTCCATGCCATTATTTGTAATAATCGCTGCACCGACAGCTTCAGTTCCCATGCCCTAGCTTTTTCCTTGTTCCTTTGATCTGAAATTAAACATAAATTAGTATGATGACAGCGTGGCTAATTTTTTTTTTTCTCCTCAGTCAAGTCTTCTCTGCCATATAACTGCAATGCTCTCTTTTCCACAGGTAGCAAATCCTCTTAGCACGAAATCTCTGGAGACCTCCGTGTGACAGGAAATCCGGAGAGTAAACAAATAGGTAAAAGTAAAATAAATATGTCCAGAAAGGTTGAGAGAGGTACCAAAAAAAAAAAAAAAAAAAAAAAAAAAAAAAAAAGATGAGGTTTTTGAATTTGGTAGTAATAAAATTAGATTTAATCTTTAGGTGTTTGATTCTATCAGCAAAGTGTAGGGAGAATCAAAAGCACTGAAATGGGTAAAAAAATACTAGCTTTTTTCTACCATCAAGGGTGTTCTACATGATTGTCTCAATAAGTAGATTAAAATAAAAACAATACTCTATAGAAATAGAGATTTTAGTGCAACCTCATACATTGCAAAAAAAAAAAAAAAATTTTTTTTTTTCAATAGTATTTACAAAGACCAGAGTTGCAAGCCTTGCAGGTCCAAATTTAGAAAGCATGTTAGTTGAATGCTTGAAAGTCATTTGCTAAAGGAATATTTATTTGAACTTAACTGTGCACAATGAAACCAAACACAGCAGTGGAAAGTAAAGGTTGAATCAATGTCTGCAACTTGAGCAAGAAAATGAGCAGTAACTCGGCAGCATATATTTCTTTTTTCGTGTGAATATTCATTTCACAGTGTCTGCTACCCTATAGCTCATTATCTCACTTTGGAACAGATGATTTTTATTGCAGGGTACTTTTCCAATTCCCCTGGAACACTGAGTTATTTGCTATTTTTTTTACCATTCATTTAAATAAATTTCATGCATATGTATACTTTGTCTAGATACTGATTAATATCTAGAGATTGTTAAAGAGAAATCAAAGTAAGCAGTAGAGTTTGTGTATCAGTTCTCTATTACCACAATAATACTATATAATTATTCACTCTAAAATCAATGGTTTGGGGCACCCGGGTGGCTCAGTCAGTTAAGTGTCTGACTCATGATTTCGGCTCAGGTCGTGATCTCGTGTTTGTGAGTTCAAGCCCCAAGTGGGGCTCCACACTGTCAGCGCAGAGCTTGTTTGGGATCCTCTCTCTTCCTCTCTCTCTGCTCCTCCCTTGCTCATGCTGGCTCTCTCTTTCTCTCTCTCTCTCTCTTTCTCTCTCTCTCTCAAAATAAATAAATAAGTTGTTAAAAAATATCAAAAGCAATGGCTTAAAACTATTTATGTAACACAAAGGGCAGCAGGTCAATCACGTAGACTGGACTCAGTGGGCAGTTGTTCTGATCTCAGATGGGCTACTTCACACATTTAATGTCTGGGTGTCTGTTGGCTGCCTATTGTCTGATTATTGTCTAGACTGTCTAGGGTGATGAGGACTCTTTCAACAGGCCAACCTAACCATGTTCTTGTGTTGATGTAGAGGACCATGTACAAGCAAGTGAACACATACAAAGCCTCTGAAAGCTAGGCTCAGAACTGGACATTGATCACTTCTGATACATTATAATGGCCATTGCAAGTTATAAGGCAGCACAGATCCATGGGAAGAAAAAAAGGACTCCCCCTCTTTAGGAGGGGGAGTAGGGCAAGTTATATGGCAAGGTCTGTAGATTTACTTGAATTCATTATATATATATATATAGCTAATAGTTTCCAAGAAAATAGTTCAGTAAAAAACAATTTTGCCTTAATGAAATATATTATGAACTTTAACACTTTTTTGAGTTAAGGAAGTTTAATTTAGACTAAAACTGCTATAGTGTATGTAAAATTTCTTAGAATTAAAGATAAAGGGAAACCTTTTTCATGTTAATTTTTATCATCAATTTTAAAGCCACTTAATAAATATTTATTAATCACTTACCATATGCACATTATGCTAGGTATTGGGGAAAACTGGTGACTGACAAAGTCAAGGTGATTCTTACCTGTGATTGTTAATTCTATGTGTCAGGCTAATACACTGTTTTCATAGAACTTGCAGTGTTGTGAATCCATGTGCATCATTAGAAGTCCTCAGAACACTGGGGAAGATTTTTACAAAATGAAAAATAAAGAACTAGTAGATTATGGTGAACATCAATCCACTGTTAGAATTAGTTTTAAATTTAGAACAGGAGAGCAGGACACTCAAGTTCATCATACCATTAATGAAAACAGCATCAGATGAATGCCGCACAGATTTTTAAATTTCTAGTATAATTAGTTGAAAAATTAGTTACACTTAGGAATCTGTTAAATTATATACTTTTCTTCCATATTATTTGCCAACCAATATTAATTATATACCTGGGAGCATCCATTATATAGTAACTCAATTTACAAATCACTTTCATACATTTTCTTTTGTGACCTGTGAAACAAACCTCTAAGATAGGCAAAAAAGAAGTTATTAGATATATTTTGTAGATACACTTGATTTAAAGCAATTATGTGATTTGTCTTTGTTCCTCAACTACTGCATATTGGAATTAGGAGATAAACCCATGACACCTGATAAGTCATCTAATGTTCTGTCCCTATGATAGTCTAGCTTATCTTCTAAAGCAAATGGGATTCTTACTCATACAGGATGGCCCACAATGCTATTGTGAGAATTCATGAAAATTCTTGTCATTAAAATGGGTACCCTATGTTTTCACAGGCATACATTTGAATTATAAGAGTATATTTATAGCTGAAGTCCCAGTTGAAAATTGTTGGAGATCTAACTTCCCTTAAAACTCTGTGGAATTTAGGAAATGCCCAGTGATTCACAAGAGGTAGTTCAAAGGTTTAGTGCTTCTGGAAATCACACAGTTCTTGGAGATATTAATCTCTCACTGTGTCCTCATGAGTACCTTGCAGCATCTCTGAAAAACATTCTTGTTGAATACTAAAGTGAGGTGCAGAATTCATAAGGTTGTAGAGGCTGACTCTGGTACCCCTCAGGTAGCTCAAGGATATACAGATATGTACAAGATGGATCAATGTATAGAGGTTCCAGGATTCTATAGGGAGGGCTTCCTTGGATGAAGCTGTGCTTCCCACGTCCAAGGCAGGGAGTCTGACCCTCGCATTAAGTCCAGTGGAGGTAAAGACAGGCTGCAACCGGCCCACCTGGAGAGTGTAACGTATGTTCTCTACTTTCGGAGGACAGTCAGGACCTGTGTTGGACTTACTCCTGAGAAAGTTAAAGCAGCTACTGGGAGGCCAAAAAAAAAAAAAAAAGAAAAGAAAACAAAAGAAAAAAGAAAGAATAACATTCTACATTTAAAAAGTGCACTCTCACCATCGGGGAAAGCAAGAAATGTGAGCTATGCAAAAGTGGAAGTGGGGAGTCATTTGAAACACTGCACAAAAATACAGACTGGGACGAAACAAGACGGGAGTAATGAAGGGCAGGTGGAGACCAAAATACATTCTATTTCGTTGTATTCCATAGAGCGTGTTTTTGTAGCATGTAACTTAAATTACTTATACCAATTCCAATCATAGTACAGTTTCTATCTCTTTCCTGCATTTCAAACATTCAGGATGAAGTAGCTTATTTTTTTTTCTACTTTCAGGTTTTAGTATTTAGTATGTTAGCATATTTAAACATTTATTATTTTAAATGGCTTAAAATATTATATACCTGGGAATAGAAATATTATATACCTATTTTAAATGGCTTAAAATACTATATACCTATGTTAGGTATTACTAACATAGGTGATTACTTTCCTGTGACTGGAAATTTAGGTGGGCTTCTATTATTTGGGTTTTGGTGCTTTTTATTTATTTGTTTTTTTAGCAGCTATAAAGGATCTTAAAACTAACATATTTATTCATATAGGTATGATCTTCCTTTAAATCTTTTATTTCTGAACTGATGCCATGTTTTTATGGGTGCCAGTATATATGGCCTAATATTTTAGAACATATACTTTGCTTATGTCCAACACAATGGAGTTTCAAAAATTACTTTTCCTCCTTAGATAAACGTAATGTGTGTGCCAAATCATCTGTCAATTTCTTATTGATTCTAAATATGATTGATTATTTTCCCATAATGGTTCATAATGAGACGTATTTGTGGCTCTACAGTTTGTTATTATATACAGCCAGAAAAACGAAAATGCTACACTTTAGAGTCATGTTGCAAATGCAGAACATTTGAGGTACATTTCATATGATACTATATAAAACTGAAAAATATAGAAAGTCTATTAATTCAAATAATCTATGTATGCCTTATGAACAGAAAAAAAAAAAGGTGTCATACTTTCCTTATTGACCATATTTTAAATCTGGGGCACTTGGCTGAGTCAGTTGGTTAAGCATCTCACTTGGGCTCAGGTCATGATCTCACAGTTTGAGGGTTCAAGCCCCCCCGCAGGCTCTGTGCCAACAACTCAGAGCCTGGAGCCTGCTACAGATTCTGTGTTTGTGCATCTCTCTCTCTCTCTGCCCATCTTCTGCTCACACTTTGTCCTCTCTCTCTCAAAAATAAACATTAAAAATATTTAGATTTCATTTGTATCTTCAATGTTAAGGTCTACCATTTATATAAAATTCATATGTATGCATATAAATGTACATAATATTCAGTCATATATGTATATATTATTGGGGAGCATGCAATTTCTAATGTTAAAATTATTTTTTATCCTTACACTTTGCTAACTGAATGTCTTTTCTTAGAAGAGACTGGGCTTGAGAAGGAGAAAGAAAAAAAATTACAACAATGTATGTTGGAATTCTTCAGGTTCTTAAGGGCAGAGGACAGACTGATGGTTACCAGAGGGGAGATGGGTGGAGACAAACGTGAAATAGATGATGGGGATTAGGGAGTGTATTTGCTGTGATGAGCACAGGGTGCTGTATGGAAGTGTTGAATCACTACATTGTACACCTGAAACTAATATAACACTGTATGTTAACTACACTAGAAGTAAATTAAAATAAAATGTATATAGGAATTCTTACTATCAACACCATTTTTTATACAAATACGTTCTTATGAACCAGCAGTTAACCAGTCAAAACCTAAGAAAGATGAACTATTCCCTATGTGTTTTTGTTTTTGTGATGCTGTATAACAGATGGAATTTTATGTCATGTTACATTAGTATACTGTTAAATTTTAATTTCAATTAATAATCTTTACACTTTTCTTTTATGCACACAAGGGATATTTTAGGCATTCATTTCCCCTCTAATTAGCTTTTATTGCTGAATTCATTCTGAATCAAAAAGTCATTAGGTTCTCATTCACTGCTGAATTTACTTATGCCCTAATAAAATTAATTAGTCTTCTGAACAAAGACGTATAAAATTTTTAGTTTGCCCAATCTAGTGTTAAATTGGAGATCTCTATCTTTATCTATACCTGTATCACCTACATGTATAGCTATAGCTATATACACAATATTCCCCTACATAAAACCTTGATTATATTGTCTGATGATGACTACTTAGAGGTTTCACAGAATTCATTGGAGACTCATTTGCTACCATTTCCCATTGGCTGTGTGTTCTGTGTACATCTCAACATTCCCTGAAAATGTAATGGTCTTTCATACCTTTGAACCTTTGCTCTCTAGTGCGATTTTTTTTTCTTTAGCAAACTTCTAACCACCCCTCAAAACTCAGTTCTATTTTTTTTTTAGATGTGGAAGCTTGATATCAAAACAAAACCATTATATTAGACACTTGATGTTGTAAATCTCTTAAGGTCCTAAAATCCATTTGTAAGACCTGAAACAGAAGAAGTGAAATTAAAAGCTGTTTAAAAACAAAACTTATGGAATAGTTCAAATGAAATAAAGTAGATTTCTTGTCAAGTAAAATAAGCACTTCAATACACTAATAAAATTGTTCTATATAAGTGTCCTGGGTCATTTTTTCCAAAAATCGGTTTCTATTGGCATTGAGAACGAATAGAAATGTTGAAAAAAAAGTTTTTGTTCTTATTTTATTTTATTCAAAGTTTCATTGGCCACATATCTTGAAATTTAAACCCAGTGGCCTAAGAATCAGAATTTGAAAATATTTCCCTAAATGATTCTAATCCTCAGCCGTATTTAGAAACAAGTTTTCCCAGATACCTTTTAATTAATGAATGAATATGTATGTTCATTAAAAGTTAATCAGCCTGTAAATGAACATCTAAAGAAGTGTTCCTGTACAGTTTGGATTACTTAAAGAGATTTCATTATCTTAGCTTTTCTAAATATTGTTCCAATTTACTACATCTCACTTTTTTATTCTTTAAATGTTCATTGAAAATGCATAGTTCTGGTTTCTGAAGATACAAAAATGAAAGAAACACAATCACCTCTGGAATTTGATATGCTAGAAGTGTATAGAAGGCAAAGTCAATAAAAATAATATTTAGAATGCTTCGTGATGAGTCAAATCATTTTAACTAGTTATTCAACATATTACTTCTAAGTTCTCTCTCTATAAACAGGATCATGTGTAGAGAGCAGATTCGGGGACAGTCACAAGGTTCCTATCCCCAGCAATTAATAGAAATGTGGTAATTTCAGGGCACCTGGGTGGCTCAGTCAGTGATGTGTCCGACTCTAGATTTTGACTTAGGTAGTGATCTTCTGGTTTGTGTTCCACAAAGGATTGAGATACTCAATCCTTTAGTTTTCTCTTAAGGTCAGTTCTCAATTATCAATTATCCAGGATACAATGGCCTTGCAAATTGACTATCAGGCTCTAAACTGTTTGTATGCCCCATAGTCTTTACAATTTCTAAAGTTAGCAAGACAGCTAAGGAAAAATACATGAATTGCCCACTGACAAGCTTAATTCATTTGTTCTCCCTATAACTTTATACTATATAGAGATGTAATGACAAATGACATTTATTAATTGTTTTGTTTTAATTAGAACTAAAATCTTCATTATCTTTCATTATCATATACAACAGTTTTTTTTTTCTAAGAAGTAATCTTTAATTAGGTTTTTTTTTTTTTTTAATATATGAAATTTACTGTCAAATTGGTTTCCATACAACACCCAGTGCTCATCCCAAAAGGTGCTTTTTTTTTTTTTTGCTTTTTTTTTTTTTTTTTTTTTAATTAGGTTTTAATTTTATTCTCTGCCTTTCCCAGCTTCCACCTTAACTCCTCATCAAGCATTTAATGTTCTTAAAATTAGCACTTAATTGCACAACATATGATGTAAACACTTGATGTTTTAGACAGTTTAAGTGATGATAAATAAATTGTTAAATGCTTCCTTTGTAAGAAGTAATTTTCATGTGTCTGATCCTATATACCATAGGAATTTAATTAGGAGAAAGGATAAAACTATTAATTCAATAGAAGTTTTAGCTATTTATTTTATAACTGCAGGTTTTCTTTGCTGGTGCCATACGTAATTACCTATCTTTCCATGCCTAATTTAACTTTTCGTTTCTCTTTACTTTTAAGACCCTATGCCTGCAGCAATTTATTTTGACTTAGGTTCTCCCAACACCGTCCACAAATTCTTATACTACATGGACATACTTATCTTTGTGATTTTCCCAATCTAATCCTCTTATAAAAGTTCACACCTTATTCAAATCATCTACCAGGTGATTCTTTCATATTTTATTTTCATGGGTATAGTTTATTTCTTTGCCCTTATTATTACATCTTAGAAACCGCCAGCATCCAATTTTGCTATAAACTTTCTGTCAATGTGTTCTTTCCACCCAGTTGTCTGAGCCTGCTGATGCATACATTTTTAAAGTCCATTTTCCTGGTTCTTTCATTCCCTTCCAATTCATGATCATTATCTCCTAAATTGCCTTCCACTATTACATTTTCAGCATATGAAATATAAGTAATGAAAAACGTTGCTAGCATTTGGTCATCTATTTTGAAATTTAGTGTCTTCAGAAAAGTTTTGAAGCCAGAAGTATACTTCCTTTTTATAACTTTACAATTTATTTTAAAGCTAAGTGATTGGGAGTTCAAAACATGTTCTAATAGTTTAAAGGTGATCCATTTACTTGGCAACATGTCTTTTTGGATGCCTGAATTTGCTGAAATATCATCTTATTTAGGATTTCTTAGGGAAGCTGTCCAACCTAGATTGGATATTTCAATACATTAAAAAAAAACAACAAACTGATGTTCATTTCTATCAGTTGGCTTTCTGTCAATGTTTCCCTTCACTTTTACTTTTTTTCCTAAAAGAAATCTTATTGTGTGTATCAGTCATTCATATCACATTTTAACATTTAATTCCAATGATTATTCACTTATAATTTCTATACAGTTTATAGGATAACATTGTTCTGAAAAAGCGATGTTGATCTGACTACTGGTAGTGACAGCAGGTAACATGAGGTGTACATTTATGTTTTGAAAGTTAAGCCAATTTTTCATGAAAGTTTGGATTTCAGACCTCAAAAACCTTTCAGAAATCACCTACTGGAAAACAAACAAACAAATAAGAAACAGTTGTTCAGTAAGAACTTCATATTCTTCCCGTATCTAAAATAGGCCGGCACATCAGAATATATTTATCCTATGGGTGGTCTTATTTTAACCTTACTTTCAAAAACAACTGGATACATTTGTCAAGCTTTATGATACTATGGATAGAAATACTGAAATATACTTTTACTTTTAAAATATTGAGGGGATCCTGGGTGGCTTAGTCGGTTAAGGGTTCGACTTTGGCTCAGGTCATGATCTGTCTGTTGGTGAGTTCCAGCCCCGCGTCAGGCTCTGTGCTGACAGCTGGGAGCCTGGAGCCTGCTTCAAATTCTGTGTCTCCAACTCTCTGCCCCTCCTCCACTCATTCTCTCTCTCTCTCTCTCTCTCTCTCTCTCTCTCTGTCTCTCAATGAATAAACATTATTTTTTTTTAAATACTGAGGTACAATATCCAAAGTTATATTAGTTTTAGGTATACACATGATTCGATATTTGTACATATTGCAAAATAATCACCATTATTCTACTTAACATCCATCAATCTATATTCTTACCACAAAATTAGTTTTTCATATTGAGAACTTTCAAGATCCATGCTCCTGGCTACTTTCATTTATGGAATACAGTATTGTTAACTATCGTCACCATTCTGTACTCCCCAGTGGTGGTCTCATTTTATAATACTTATATAATGTTTACTATTTCAAATTTAAAATAAATTTAGCGGGGCGCCTGGGTGGCGCAGTCGATTAAGCGTCCGACTTCAGCCAGGTCACGATCTCACAGTCCGTGAGTTCGAGCCCCGCGTCAGGCTCTGGGCTGATGGCTCAGAGCCTGGAGCCTGTTTCCGATTCTGTATCTCCCTCTCTCTCTGCCCCTCCCCCGTTCATGCTCTGTCTCTCTCTGTCCCAAAAATAAATTTAAAAAGTTGAAAAAAAAATAAAATAAAATAAATTTAGCTATGAAAAATATTAATTTAAATAAATTTAATATAATTACTTGGGTGTTTTTCATTCAAACAAATTCTTGGAAATGTAGTCTAAAGTCTAAAGTAAATGTAGTCTAAAGTCTAAGTCTAAACCTGAGCCATCTCCCCATTCTTTGTGTCTTCCAGGAAATGGCTTATTACAAAGAACCATTCCTCTTCAATGATTAGTAAACATTCACTGATGTCTCCTAATTTACTTAGGACAAGATCAGAGAGATACAAACTACAAATTCCCATTCCTTGTCTCAGAAATGATTAGCTGAACTGTTTGTAACCACTAACCAATGTGGACAAAGCAGCTGCTATTTTGACTTCAGTAAATTTGAGTTAAGCTTCTCTCCTTCCCCCAGGTTCTAGAACTTGGGGACCCACTCAGGCCTGAGCTACCATCAGAATGCAAAACGACCCCTCAGTAAAGCCCCTCCTAAGAACTGGCTGACTACAAAACTAGCAAAGACACTTCCTGGTCCTCTGATGACACCACCCCTCACCCACACTGGATTCTTTCTCACTTCGTTTTCTTCTTTCTAGGAAAGAAAAGCTTCTCCTGCCTGACCATGGAAACACCTGCAGATCTACTGGTTGGAAGTTCATAGTACCATTGCAGAAGCTCCATCAGTAATCCTTTCAAATATAGTCTCTTCCTAACTAAGACCCAATTTGTTTTTATTTAATAAAGATGATAACAACAGGCATAAGACATTCTCGCTTAAATGGGCAGTGAGTAAGTTTGGGTCCAACATTTGAACAAAAATGCTTGTTAACTAATTAAACCGATCTTATGACTTACAACAGAGAGAGAGAGACAGACGGAGAGACAGAGTGAATGTGTACATATGCGTTTGTGTATGAAAACAAAGGGCATTGTATTTTTAAATAAATGTTAGAAAATATATTACAAAATATATTGAATAAAAATAAGTAGACCTAATGTAGTGTTCCTGTTCATAATATTATTTTCTTAGCTTATTTAAAATAATAAATTGTGTTAATTGAATGGAATTTGTATCTCAAGTGCAATGTAAAATAACTGTAAATATGCAATTAACAGAAAAAGAAAAGAGAAGAAAAGGAAAAAGAAATTTCCTATTAAGATTAATTTAATTATACAATTCTATAGTTTATACTAAATATTTTATTAATTTTTCATGCAATTAAAATATAATATAGATGCCGAATGACTTAGTTTCACCTAGTGGACATTTATCAAACAGTGGGACTTAAAACAAGAAATGACACATTCATTTAAGCATGTATGAACATTTTAACTTTTTTTAATGTTTGTTTATTTTTGAGAGAGAGAGAGAGAGATAAGAGCATGAGCGGGAGCGGGGCAGAGAGAGAGGGGGAGAGAGAGGGAGACACAGAATCCTAGGCAGGCTCCAGGCTCTGAGCTGTCAGCACAGAGCCCAATGAGGGCTCAAACCCACGGACCGTGAGATCATGACCTGAGCCTAAGTCAGACGCTTAACTGATTGAGCTACCCAGGCGCCCCAGCACATGTGAACATGTGAAAGAAATCTTATCACATTTGAGACTGTAAAATATTCATGATAAATATAAAATACTATACATTATACAAACTACATGTACCAATCACAATGCAATTATTAAATTAAAATATCACTTAAAATGCAAACCTCCATTGATTGGTAAAATTCATTTTAACAACTTATACATTTTTTAAAAAGGTCTAGAACTAAATGACAATAAATATATCACATGTCAAAATGTTTAATGCAAATGGTTTAATTCAGGTAAAATGGCATTTCAGGGGAATTATATAGCCTTGAATGCACATACTGCTAAAGGTTAAAAACTGAAAATAAGCTAAATGTAGAATTTTAGAATTTTAAAAATGAACAATAGAATAAGTGATAATATTAAAGGAAATTAAGCAGTAAAATTAAGACATGTATGAATGAAATGATTGTATGTATAAAATAGGAGAGCTCAACAGTCAATTGGCTAATTGAGAAGATTAATAAAATATAAAACTTTATAGCCCATTTGATCATGTTAGAAAACCAAGTAAGCACAAGTTAATAATGCAAGAGACAAGCATAATTATAGAAGCTGCCAATGGCATGAGCAAACTTTGTCCAAATTATTTACCAATTATTTTCCAAAAATGACTTAAGTACAAATTGAAAATTATCAGTTGTGAAGCCCTTAGTTTAAAAGAAATTTAAAATTCTGCACACCAATACATACATATCCACGGCTGTTTTAAGAGTTATTCATGGAACAGAAAATTCCAATCTTACACAATGCTTCAAGAGTAAAGGAAGAAGGATAGTTACTGTATAATAACTCATTTTATAATGCTGGTACTCAACCTGACAAAAACAGTGAGGAAAAAGAAAATTTTAGAACAATGTTACTTATGAACATGGGTAAATAAAATATTAGTATATCACATGTAACCGTATATTAAACAACCACAATAAAATAATTATGATTCAGTCTTCACCTCTCATATCACAAAATCTGTGTTGCCTGGAAGAAAGGAAGAAAAACAATGCTTTTGAAATGTGTTGAGGAGTTTTCCTTTGTTACATTTTTCAGTCATGTCTGTTAGGCACTTGAGAGGGTTTTAAAGCTCAATGAATTCACTATTTCACTAAGGGCAGAGTCTCAGAGCCAGGGACACAAACATTCACAGAAACAAATGCATGCGATCAGGTTGGCTTTCTCTATTACCGTGTAAATCTTGATCATACATTGGAAGCATTAGTGTTGCAGGGTCAACTGAATTGTTTTCTTGTTTCCAATTGCTTGTATCTGGGGCATCTGAAACAAGGTAATACAATGAATGACTAAATCCTATGTTGGGGAAAGTCTATGGTTGTGGCTTTTACTTGCAAAGCATGATTCTTTGGGGTCTTTGTTGTCTGAGAGTAAGGCAGACTGTGGTTTTCTGTAAGCACTAGAAATACAATAAACATATGCTCTCAATGATCCGCTGAATTCACTATCAAGATAAAATGAGATATTGCCTAACAATTAAGGTAAATTAAACAGCTGTTTCTTACTATATTGTGCCAATGCTGCTTCAAAATTGTAAATTGCTGATGGGAGATCAGAATGGCAAGGAAACAGTGTCACTTCAAATTTCTGTAGCCATTCTATATTATGATTATCATAAGAAGGCAGTGTTTTTTTTCAGCTGGTAGTGACTAGAAATAAAACACGACAATCCAAGGAATCTGTTTAAATTGGAAAATAGTAAAAAGTGAAAGAATTACAACATGCCAGGTGATCATTTTCTGCATTTACCAAAAAAAAACAAAACAAAACAAAAAAAAACCACTAAAGATTCACTGAATGTTCACTACAAGAATGGATTAATACCAATGTTGGGCATGTCAACTTCCCATTTGAAACTGAAGAATGTAAATGAGTAAGGCAGAAAATGCACAACACTCATTGTATCCTAGAGGTTAATGAGTACTCCAAAGAAATTAAAAAACCTGTCTACAGAATTCAAAGATGCGATATTGAGGTTTTAATGGAAAAGGACAGAATAACATGGGTTCATTTGGAAAAAATATTTGTTATTATTCTATTCTACTAGTTATACATTTTCGTGTTATTTGACTGCCTTGAAATAATTTCTGAAGTATATATAAAAGTCTAAAAATTAAGGAAAAAATAAAACTTTGTAGAAAAAGAAAAATGAGTTTCCCTATCTTTGGCCTGTCTCAAATGATTCCTTTGTCTTAGACCCATGAAATTTGTTTTTCTTTTCATTCTCTATTTCTTTTAGAGATATCCTTAAATTACCAAGAAAGAGAAAGATCACTTTATTTTCCTTTACGTATAGAAACATCGTAAACAAAATTTCATGTTTACACATACACAAATATCTCATTGAAATACTTGTAGCGTTGTTTGGATACAGTAATGAAACTTTTATATAATGAATATTTCATGCATATATCTTTATACCATAAGGGCAACAGTAAATTTCAAACAAAAATGGGGACAAATCCCATTCATTAAATGCATCGTGGCCCGTTTTGGAAACATATTTTTAGAACTTGCCAAGTATTCAGAAGTTGTGATTTACGTTTATCCCTTTCTTTTACTAAGGTTTTTAAATATGTGAGGTGATCATAACCATTTATGTGACACACTGTCATTCTTCAATGGAATTTCAGTAACACTAAGGTTTTTGTGTGGTGGGTGATGCATTACCTTTCCAAAGGGATATAATGAAGTATAAAGAGGATGGAAAATTATTTTTCTGTAGGTTGCAAGGTAAACCAGGGATAGAATTCAATGTAAGCTCCAGAAACTTGGACTTGTGGTTCTATGCTAGAGCGCGTTCCTAATATTGTCTATGTTGGTGGAGGTTATTTTGCTTGTATTTGCCAGTATTTACTTGATATTTGTCAAGTGACTTGCCCCTTTTAGCCTTTTTCTACTTTTTTAGATGACCCTTCTGATCCTATGGTGATGTAGGAGAAAATTGAAATTCAAGTTAAAACAGATTAATTGAATTTACCAGACTGAATCTTTACTCACTCATTTTCATAAATCTATTCGTAATATCTATAAAAACTCCCTAACCCCCTGACTTCACACTTCAAACTATTATAACCACAATCATTAATTAACTTAGAATTGATGGTATTCCAAGTATTTCAGATAAAGTTTGCTTTTGTTAGAGTTGGTGTTTCAACATCTGTGTAGTTTTTTTTTAGAATTTAGCAGCACTTTGGGGACGCTGGGTGGCTCAGTTGGTTAAGTGGCCAACTCTTAATTTCAGCTCAGGTCATGATCTCATGGTTGTGAGAATGAGCCCCACATCAGGCCCCTACCCCTACCCCACCCTGGGCAGGGAGGCTGCCTAAGATTCTCTCCCCACCCCTCCCCAATTCACTCACTCTCTCTAATTAATTAATTAATTAATCAAATTTAAAAGCACTTTAAATGTATCTTTCACTGTCTTCTCACTTCAACCTGGTAGAGTGACATGACTAGTATCAATAAGATATATCTGTTGATGGATTAGGGAAATCAAGAATTGGAAGAGTGATTTAGTTCTTTTTCTCCAGATGTAAAATGTGTAGTTTCTTGTTTATCAGGAGAACACCAGTGTTTTGAAAATGTTTAGTACGTATTACAGCATAAGACACTGCAAATGAATACCCTATTTATCTTGACATGTTCACATAAATCACAGGGCCAGGCATCCTTCAATGGGGAGCTGGCTGATTTGAACTATTAGTGTTATGCTAAGAAGTATCTGGGATGAAGAGGAAAAGTAGAAGTCAGGAGACTGCTACTACTTGGCAAAGAAAGAAAGTTGGAAGATTTTGACAGGGAGCTCTCTTCGGACTCTTTTAGAATACTTTTTAATACTAGTTTTTCTTAAATCAAGTATTAATTCTACACTTGTGACAGTAGAATAAACCCTGGTTTAGGTGGATATCTTTACATAAGAAGACTGAGTCATTCATACCAAATAAAACAAATTTAACACTACTAAGCGCCCTTTGTTTATCACTTATCCATACCCTCAAATCGTCAATTCTGGATAAAAGGGCAGATATTAGGAATTAAAACTGACACATGACAAAGACAGAAGAACAGATTATAAAGATGTTTGTCCCTCTTTTTTAGCTCAAAAAATTAGCCTTTATAGGGGCGCCTGGGTGGCTCAGCCCATTGAGCCTCCAACTTCGGTTCAGGTCATGATCTCACAGTCTGTGAGTTCAAGCCCCGCATGGGGCTCTGTGCTGACAGCTCAGAGCATGGAGCCTGCTTCAGATTCTGTGTCTCCCTCTCTCTCTCTGCCCCTCCCCCGCTCATGCTCTGTCTCACTCTCTGTCAAAAATAAGTTAATTTTTTTAATTAGCCTTTATAAAATGAGGCATATCCTGTAACCATTGGATTATCAATGTTTTATTCAGTTATTTACATGCAGCATATAACCCCAAATTTATTATTTTCTTGAGTTTATGGGTTGTTTGTATAATTCTGCTGATCTGGGATAGACTCCACTGATCTTATCGTACTTCATTTTATCTTCTGATGCTAGTGGTTTGGCTTAAACTCTCCGGTCTAGGAGAGTGTTACCACAGACAACTGTATTTTTCCACTTGTCTCTCATATCTTTTTAGCAGGGCTGTTTGGGAATGTTCTCTTGATGGTGGCACACTCTCCAGGACAAGAAGCCAAAATACAAAGACACTTGATCAAGTTTCTCGTTGCATCAGGTTTGCTCTTTTCTCCACTAGCCGAGACAAAACACAAGACCCGACTAAAGTCAAAGAATGGAGAAGCCTACTCTCTCCTTTTCATAAGTCACATTACAGAAGACCTGGATATAGGAGGAGTCGAGAACTTAGGTCCATGTCATTATTCCCTGCACCACAATAAATGTTCCCTCTGTAGATAACTGTTGAAAATCTATGGAATCTCAGGAAAAAAGTTATAGAAATGGCTCCAATAATGCACAGAAATGAAAGAGAATGACAGGTTCCCATAGGCTAAAAAAGAGAGTAGATTAGCATACTCTAAAGGTTATAGTCTTTTTTTTAATTTTTTTCACGTTTATTTATTTTTGAGAGAAAGAGACAGAGCGCGAGTGGGAGAGGGACAGAGAGAGAGGGAGACACAGAATTGGAAGCAGGCTCCAGGCTCTGAGCTGTCAGCACAGAGCCAGATGCAGAGCTCAAACTCATGAATTGTGAGATCATGACCTGAGCTGGAGTTGGATACTTAACCAACTGAGCCACCCAGGCGCCCCATCTAAAGGTTATAGTCTTGGTAGATTAGGACTGTAGAAGATTCTTGAAGTTAAAGTATATGAGCAAAGACAGGAGGAGGAGGGGCTTCGAAATTTAACTCTGATGACACTGTTTCATATAAAAATGATCAGTTGGAAATTAGAAACTGAAATATTATCTATCTTGATGTTTAAAAGAGATAAGTAGTGGCATATAGGAATGACAACTGGTTATAAAACCTCTTCCATAATGGCTATACCTTCACTTTCCATACTTCAGTGTTTGGTCTTCTATCTTACAAGGACCAGAATTTGAACTTGCATTTTTTTTCTCATTTTGAATTACAGCCAGAGAAACAGGTTCACATAAATAAAACTTCTATACATATGGCTAATCTACAAAAAACAGAATGTCAAATATGAAAAAAGTGCTTTTATTATTATTATTATTATTATTATTATCATTATTTACTTTACTTATTCCACTATTACGAAGGTTTTTGACTCTTCTAGGGGATCCTTGCTTATAGTATGGAGTAAAGAAAATACATGTGTATTTTTATTTGAATATATATAACCTCTTCCATTAAATAGTCATTTCAGAGACTGTAACTTCCTATAGTCTCTCTTGCTAATACTTAGTCTGGATTATGTGATAAATATTTTGGTAGCATGATCTTGCAGTGAAACAAGGAGAGTACAGTGTGCTTAGATTTAACTAACCCACATCTCAATTTATGAAGGAGGCCAGTAAGAAAGGATAAACCAGGAAAGTAAAGTGTTATGGGACCCCATAGAATTTTTGCAGAAATTAAGGACGTTTGTGGTGTGATTTTAAAAGCAGATTAGACTGGTGTGATGTTTGTGTGTGATTTTAAAAGCAGATTAGTTCTCACTGAGGGATATTAGCCTTTTTCCACTCATGGAAGCTGCCTGCCCAGTCCTCTCATAGCAAAGGATAATAGGAATTCAAATAAAAAGTAATTTGTTTTTTGTTGTTGTTTTGCTTTGGTTTTGGTTTTCTTTTGTTTTGTTTTTTGTTTTCTTTGTTGTTGTTGTTGTTTGTTTTTTTGCTCTCTTCCTGTTTTCTTCTCCACATTACCTGGATATTTAGAATCAAATACTGTTAGAGTCCTCAAAACACATCTATTCACAGAACAACTTTAAGTGAACGCTGCAGACTTTACTATAGATTTGTATGGGAGTATTGGGGAATGTTTACATCCAGACCATTATAGCATGTGACTTTAAAAATGCACCTTGGATATTTTAGTCTCTAAATTTCCTTTTTAGTCCATGTGATACTTGTTGGTTTTCTTTCTGACATATATATTAAAGTTGTGAGGAATCTGGGGGGTGGAGGAGGGCCACTCTCTTAGTTTCTTCACAATCTAGCCAGACCCCGCCCCCATAATTCCTCACAATTTTAAAATATAGTTTCATTATGGGCACTAATTCAGCTCCAACCTTCAAACTTTTATTATGTCTCAGTTTATCAAAATGGTGAGATAGACAATAGGTCTTTTGGTTATTAAAATCCTCTCTTTTGAATTCCCTTAGGATACATGTCAGCAGACTATGGCTTTCAGGGCCAATTCTGGCCCTTCTGTTTTTGTAAGTAATGTGTTCGTTTGTGGAGTTCAGTCATGGTTTAAATATTGTTAATGACTGCTCTCATGCTACAATGACAGAGATGAGTAGTTACAACAGGGATCATATAGATCATAAAGCTGAAAATATTTCCTATCTTGCCCTTTACAGAAAAAGTATACTTATTCCTGCCATAGTGTATATACTATGTATTTCTGTCTTCATTGGACAATGAAAACACACACATGCACTTACACACATACACACACACACACACACAAACACACACACACACTCTTCTATTTGTTCAGGTTTATGAAGAACTGATTAAAGGCACTGAGGTTGAGTCCTTTCCTATCTTACATAGCTTGTGTGTCAAACAGAGCCAGAACCCTATATTTGAACATTACTTTGTCTTACATAACAATAATAAATGCATTTAATTTTTTCAAAAACAAAGTCCTCTAATAAAGGGTTTTAAACTTTAGTATAACTATAAAGTATAATTCTAAGTATGAATATATTAACAGTTTATTTTATAGAAAATTAAATGTTTTGTCTTTCTATTTTTAAGACATTGTCAATGACAAACGGCAGAACTATAGCCGAGATTAAAGTGTTAGCCTAAAGTAAGATATCAGATACCAGGAAAGAATCTTTATCTTAAGCAATTAAGCAACATTTGTAATTTCTATGTGAGTGAGCATTCATTTATCAGAAGAAGACATTCAGCTCATTTAATTCAACACTTGGTTCTGCATTTTTAGGACAGCTGGGAAGAATTTTTTCTTTTGGTCTATGGAAAAGACAAATTTAAAAGGCTAGGAAATAGAGTATGCTGAACATCATTATTAACAACTCCTGAAATTTCATAATGAAGCAGTAATTGCCCTGATCATAGATTTCTTTATTCCATTTTGCATTGATAGTGGAAAACTGGTAAAAACTGAGATAATTGAAACACAGCAGGTTATAGTCATTAATACGTTCACAACTTGACAGTTTCATGTAGTGACACAGTATTCAGAAAATAAATACTTCATTAAGAAGGCAAAGGGCATATTTTCTAAGATATTTCTATTGCTGTTTAATCCTTCGAGAGCTGCCATTCACATGTAGAGGATTTCTTTTACACATAAAATTTAAATATATACCAAAGAGGTAAAGAGAGCAGGTTCATGAATATAAACCCAAAATTACCATCTGTGATTGGAAAAATTTGTTTTAAAGACAACCAGTTAATGCCTGACACTGCATATACTGTTAATCATCGTGTCTATGAAACAGTAGTATTTGTATCAGCTATCTAGTGCATAATAATATTGTCACAAGCTTAACACATTTAAAGAACCCACAATTATTTTCTCATTTATTGCTTCTATGGTTCGAGACTCTGGTATGGCTTAGCTAGCTCCTGTGTTTAGTGACTCACAGTCATTAAACACTCAAGCTGTAAGTCAGGGCTACACAGTTTTCTGAGTCTCTGTTGGGGAAGAGTCTACTTCTGAGCTCATTCAGTTGCTGCAGAATTCAGTTCCTTGGATTGAACTTTAGTTTGTTTGTTTGTTTGTTTTTCTTTTGCTGTGAACCAGAGGTGGTCCTCAACTTCTAGAGGCCACCCACAGCTCTGTGCACCATGGAGTTTCCCAACAAGGTTGTTTCATTCCTCAAGTCCAGCAAAGGAAAGAGAGACTCCAAAAGACTAGGCATTACAGTTTTAAGTGTGTAATCACATAGATCCTGTAACTTTGCCATAATCTACTCTTTAGAAGCAAGTCATAGCCATGTCCATACTCAATGGGAGGAGACTACACAAGATTGTGATCATCAAGAGGTAGGGATTTGGGAGACCATCCTATGAAAAACTCTTTATACTACCTCCCAGCACCAGAAATACTCTTTATACCGTCTCCCAGCACCAAAGAAGTAGGAATGTGATTAAAGTTGGACAAGCCCTGATGATAGTGATAGGTTTTAAGGATGGGCTCACTCATAACTCAAGTCAACCAATCAGAAGACCCATTCCCTAGCAATGCTTTTTCCACAGCTAAGAAAGACCTCTATCTTCTTTGGTCTATGAAGTCCTTGTTTGTGTACTAGCCATAACATGTAATGAAAAAATATTATCTTAACCTGGGAAATCTTGACCAATCTATCTCACATTGGTGATATAACTGTCATCAGTGCCTAAATGTTTATGTTCTTGTGCAAGGACTTCAGTGACTGATGAAGATCCCTCCTGAGTGATAGTTTTTTTCTCTTGATGGATTTGAACATCAGTCAGGTAGCAAATATTTCTGGCTGGCTTAATAGCTATTCTACATCTTTAGACAACTTTATGTTTTTCTCCACTGATGTATTATGTGCTGATTATAAAAAGAATTTTGGGGGGTAGTTTACTTTATTCTGATGACTATCAAAAAGAGTTGATTAAAATAGTTGGAAATTAAAATTGTTTGAAAGTTCTGTTAGATTTCTTCCTTCAGAGAAATATTTTCAGAGTCATAATTTTTCAATAATATTATGTAATTCAGTTATTTTCAATTGTATCATATCATGTATTATTTATAACTATAAAGAATATGCACAAGACAATAACAAAAAGAAAATTCTGGCGTTCTTGCTTTCTAAAATGAAACTTCAATAACTAGTTTTCAATAAATGGTTTGAAAGTAGCATCTTCTACTTCCTTTTAGATCAACAAGCACAGCTTCATCTCCAGTCTTACTCCGTACACTTAAAACCTCCGTGCATTAGATTTCACTTCAGATATAAATTTCTGTGCCAATAAAAAATACTAAGAATATATCTCCTTCAAAGAAAAGGCAAATATTATATTTTCTAGTGCAATTTAGAAGAACTCAAAAGGAAAATGAAATAGATTCAAAAAGATTGATGAAGAAAAAAAAAAGAATACATCAAATACTTTCTAGTCAGTTGATTTTAGTAATTCACAGTTTCCTTTATCCTTCAACTAATATAACACCACTTTCAGAATAAAAGAAGTTTTTCTGTCTATTCAGATTTAATATTTAATAATACTTTTAAATTAACTTAATCAGTGGTAAAGGAAAGACTGTAAATAGTTCCCCCCCACTCTTTCTCTCCCCTTGTGTATGTATAAGTATCTATACATATACAAATCATATACAGACCATAAAGTATTCTCTGTCTCCCTTTATATTCATATATGTGTGTGTATATATATATATATATATATATATATATATGTATATACATGTGTATAAATATATGAAGGGAAAGGAGAGATAGACAGTAAAGTTCAAAATTAGTTTAGTTCACCTAGTTTCTATATATAAAGTTACTTTCTAAGACAAGATAATTTCCTATTGAAGTAATATTCTTTGTTCTTTATTCTGGTTTCCATCCTTATTAATAATTTGATACTTTTAAGAACTTATGAATTCACATTTAGTATCTGTAAATACCAATAGGCTGACACAAAATATAAAGTATATTCAAATGGTCCTGAAGAGACTTCAGCAATTTAGCTGCTTTCTTGATTTCAGAATATTTTTTAGGAACTGCTAATCTAACAGGTCACTGCAAGGTATTCTCCAGACATTAGCTTGAGCTGTGCCACTACAAAATCATGTAAAAAACCTACCTGTCAGGATTGGAACAAAGCTGTTTTTATTTTAAAATAAGAACATTTATTTCTATTATATTGTCTGTTAGGGTATTAAAGAAAAAAAAAAAGAGGTGGTGTTTATCTTTTTTCACAGGTAGCTCCCAGTTTTTGATAAGTTGTAAATGCATGCCTCTTTCCTGAAACCAGTCTGGGAAGTTTACAGTTTTAGTACATTGGATACTGCGCCAAGATCAAAATTAGTTTAGTTCATCTAGTTTCTATTTTGTCTTAAATAATACTTTTCAAATTAAACTACAAATATCTTGCCTATGGAATATTTAACAACTAACTGTTGTCTGATCATTACTCCCTGTGGCATGATTATGATTATGTCTTTTCCCTCCACTCCTTCCATACTGAAATTTTCGCATTCATTAGTAGTGTGCTATTGTTTCTATAATAGTTTCTCTTTTCTCCCACAGAAGAAATGAATACTTTTTTTTTTTCAAATTTTCAAATGTTATCAGTATATTTCTACGAATTCTATTTCATCTATCATCAGTAACGTAGTTCAGTTTGGAACTGAAAAGTACCACATTCTCCAACATCTAAGATGATATAACAACCAAGAATGAAAAGAAGAATATAGGACATAGAACTTTATTATGCTTTTGTCAGCTTTGGGCAGATAGAACTAAGAAAACAATCATAAAATGAATAATCTATAACGATGTCACACAGCTGTGAATACTTACAAGCAAGGAAGATAATGTTTGTAACTTTCATCTCAGCTTCTCGTTTTAATTTTTTTTAACGTTTATTTATTTTTGAGACAAAGAGAGACAGAGCACAAACGGGGGAGGGTCAGAGAGAGAGGGAGACACAGAATCTGAAACAGGCTCCAGGCTCTGAGCTGTCAGCACAGAGCCGACGCGGGGCTCGAACTAACGGACCACGAAATCATGACCCGAGCTGAAGTCGGCGGCTTAACCGACTGAGCCACCCAGGGGCCCCTCAGCTTCTCGTTTTAATGAAGCAAACTAACAATCTGAAATAAAAATGTTTTGGAATATTGATATTCTAAATTGATTCTATGTGAATTGGTTTCCTTCTTTTTTAAGGATTTCACTGTCTACCCAAAATAGAAACGAGACATATGAAAGAAAATATAGGACTCATGAGTAAGAAGAAATATGAGACAGCTCTTCAGGAATGGAAGAGTGATCTCTGTAAATGGGTTCCTCCTCAGAAGCAACAACACACTGGCATTTTTCTCAAAGTCAACTTTTGCAGAACTTTGGAAATTAACCTAAGATTTGCAACAGGTGAAGCAGTGTTTGTTCAATAAAAATGGCTAAACATCCAAAAGAACTACAGTGTTTGTCCCATTATAATTTGACAAACTCCCATCTCTCTCTCCTCAGCTCTGTCGTACTTCCAAAAACAAGTAGGCTTGCAACCATGGTACTTGTAAAAAATGGCAGCGCTCTGCCCTCTCGAGAAAGCAGATATGGCCGGGACTTCTTCAAAATGTCCCATCCACAGAGCGTTCTTACTATTTGACACGTGTTACAGCTGCCATGAAAAGCTTCATAAACAAAGTGTTGTTATCATTTGACCTTACTCTGAGCTCACTCTTCTCAGGCCAATTTGCAAAGAGTAAATCTTGAAAGTGGAAAGAAAAGAATTAGCTATCATGTACAAAGTTTCCTCAGGACGATTAACAGCTGAATTTGCAGTATGGATGAAAGAAGACAGAAGGCAATAGAATAACATATATGAAGAATTGAAAGAAATAGAATGTCAGCCAAGAGGTCTATATCCATTAAAAATATCCTTCAAAAAAATGGAGACTTTAAGGCATTCCCAGATTAAAAACAATAACAACAGGGGCACCTGGGTGGCTCAGTGGGTTACGCTTCTGACTTTGGCTCAGGTCATGATCTCGCAGTTCGTGAGTTCAAGCTCCATGTCGGGCTCTGTGCTGACAGCTTAAAGCCTGGAGCCTGCTTCGGATTCTGTGTCTCCCTCTCTCTCTCTGCCCCTCCCCAGCTGGCTCTCTCTCTCTCTCTCTCACTCAAAAATAAATAAACGTAAAAAAAAAATTAAAAATAACAACACAAAAAATAAATCTCTAGCCAATTTGCTCTACAAGAAAACCTAAAAAGAGGTCTTGAGGATTGAATGGAAAGATTCTAGATGTCAACTTGACTCTACGTCAAGAAATTAATTGATGGATAAAACAAGTACATAGGCAAATATAAAACATAGAACTATATACTTTATACTTTTAAGTAATTCTTTCCTTCCAATCTGAATTAAGGGATAATTTTAAAATATTGTAAACATTCTAATGATTATACAACACCAATAATGTATTAAAGTTTATTTCCCTCCTTGGCCTCAGCACTTTACAAGGTGTGAGATGATGGGGTGGCAGGGAGTGACCTTGGTCTGCTTTGTGCTTCCTTGCTCTGTCTGCTCTATGCAAATGGAGGGTTTTCAGGTTCAGTGGAGAAGGTAGCAGGGGTATGATGAAGAATGATGTGGCAGCACTGTCATTTGCTTT